>NC_056601.1:35851248-35888748 GCF_018340385.1 Cyprinus carpio | reverse complement strand
ACGTAATTGAGGGAAGGTCACGGATCATTAATTCACCTGGATGGCTCGCCATGCTTTCATACCTCGACTGACAGGTAGAAGAAGATCTGAGAACATGAGACACAGGAAGCTGCTGACTCCACTTCCTGTCTGTGGCAAGCACATGAGCTGAAACAAACACCACAGCAGACCAACATATTAATGCTGATTCAGAGATCAAGTCAAGCACATTGCATTCTGGGAAAGAGTACTCAGTGCATGTCAGTCATGCATCAGGTTTTTTCTTAAAACTGTGAGTCGGGATAATCTATCATTTTATAGTTTCAAATCCTGATAGTCTATCATTTACAGCTCTGCTCATAAGTGTACACCCCCTGCAGAATATGCAAGAGGTCAATAATTAAAAAAAAATAGTTCACCCAAAAAATTTAATTCACCCTCAGGCCATCAGATGAGTATACATATGAGTTTGTTTCTTCATCAGGTTTGTAGAAATGTAGCACTGCATCAGTGTCTCAGCAATGGATGCTCTGCAGTGAATGGGTGCCGTCAGAATGAGAGTCCACACAGCTGATAAAAACATCACAATAATCCACAGCACTCCAGTCCATCAGTTCACATCTGGAGAAGAAACAAATCCATCAAGACGTTTTAACTAAAATATCTGTGAGATTAAGAGTCACAATTACCTTTTTTTTTGTACTGGAAAAAAAATCAGAATAGTGAGATATAAACTCAGAATTGCAAGAAAAAAGCCAGAATTGTGAGATATAAAGTCATAATTGCAAGATACAAAATCATAATTGTGAGAAAAAAAGTCATAATTGTGATATAGTCATAATTGTGGGGGGAAAAAACTATTGTGAAAAAAGTCATAATTGTGAAAAATGTATGATTGCGAGATATAGTAATAATTGTGAAAAAAATTAATTACAAGATACAAAGTCAAAAATTGCGAGAAAAAGTCATATTTATGAGATAGACAAAAAAGTCATAATTGTGAAAATTAATTGTTAGAAGAAAGTCATAATTGTGATTTGTGAAATATAATCAATTGGAAAAATGTCATAATTGCAAGCTATAGTCACAATTGCAGAAAAAAGTAATAGTCGCAAGATATAAAGTCATAATTGCGAAAACAAATTCATAATTGTGAAAAAAGTCATAATTGCGAGATACAAATTCATAATTGTGAGAGCAAGATATAAAGTCATAATTACGAGATACAAATTCATAATTGTGAATTGTGAGGGAAAAAAAATCATAATTGTGAAAAAAAGTACATTTCAAAACTGTTAGTTATTAGGTCGTTATTGTAATAAAAATAATTGCGAAAAAAGTCATAATTGCACAAAAAAAGTCATAATTTTGGGATATAATCAATTGCGAAAAAAGTCATAATTGCACAAAAATTTGTGATTGCGCGCTATAGTCATATTTGCGAAAAAGTGTAATTGATTAATAAGTTATAGATTTATTATTGATTGGGAAAAAGTTATTATTTCTGAGAAAAGTCATAACCGCTAGATATAATCGCAAAAAAAGTTAATTGCAAAAAAGTCAAGATTGTGAGATATAGTCAACTGTGAAGAAAGTAATAATTACAACATACATGTGAGATATAGTCAACTGTGAGAAAAAAAGCCAATTGGAAAAAAGGCCTAATTGCAAGAAAAAGTCATAATTGTGAGATATAATCATGATTGCAAAAAAAGTAAATTGCAAAATGTCATGATTGCGAGATATAGTCATAACTGCGAAAAAAAAAGTAATAATTGCCAGATATAAAGTCATAATTGCAATTTTTTAATTCAGTGGCAGAAACGGGTTTCCAAAGCTAAATATTTTGACCTCAAAACGAATTAATTTATTTACCTTTTTTGTCTTTTGGAAGTTGCATGTATTGCATACGTACATAAAATATGCTCAGCGTTCACATTGTATAGTGGAGCAGAAAGCCTAAGCGCAGTATGTGACGCTCCTTCAGCCTGAGCGACTAATTCAACAGTGGCTTCATCTCAGCAGAAGAAACGGCCAAATTGCAGCAGGCCCGAGCGATCTCCAGGCAATTTGTCTTCACATATGCACGTGCTTGTAAATAAAGGGGGCTGGTGGTGTAATTGGAGGAGCGGATGGAGACGCCTGCGGTGTAATTGAGCAGCTGAAGCAGGGGATTCTGGTCCGGCTGAAAGACTGAACGCATCCCTGCCGTCTATTACCAGCAGCGGGGGGGATCCAGGTTCTGTCCCCACCAGAGAACAACATTCAGCGAGCACGACGGAAATGGAAAGGGAGCAGAAAGCCACAGTTTGGCACCTTAAGAGGAAGAAGTGCAGAAGTATTTGTTGATGGAGAGTAAATGGCTTTGCCGAGGACTGAAAACATCACGGATGTCACATCATGATGGTTATTTGTTCTTTCTCTTTGCTTTAAAAGCTTGGGCTGAGAGGAAGATCTGCAATGAGAGAAACTGATGATTTAAAGCGTAGTAACACCAGACTGATGGACTGAAGGACTGCTGCTTTCATGTCGCAAGGCTTCAGATGCAGGTCACTCAGTCAGAAATTAGAATTAAAGGACTGTCACATTATACATGTTGAACAATCATAGGATCATTCATGTCTGTCTTTTGATGAATATTGATTGTTTGCCTTCTTTATGTGTTTTTTTTTTTAACATTGTTTCTCAACCCTGGTCCAGGGCACCCCCCAACACTGCACATTTTGTATGTCTCCCTTATCTGACACACCTCTTTCAGTTTCTTTTAATGAGCTAATGAGTTGAATCAGGTGTGGTCCCTTATATGACACATTTTTTTAATGTGCTGGTGTTTTTTTTAATGTGTTAATTGGTTGGGGGCGCTCAGGACCAGTGTTTAGAATTAATGGTATTAAATTAATTAATTTCTTTTAATGAGCTAATGTGCAGAAGTGTAAATTCATAAGTGTACTGTAAAATGCATAAATGTATTTTAAATTGTATTAATGTAAATGCTTTGTTGTAAAATTTGTAAACATAAATGCATGAGTATAAAAATGCCAAAAATATATTGTAAAATGCAATAATGTAAAATGCATAAATGAACTGTAAAATACAAATTTAAATGTACAAGTGTAAAATGCATAAGTATATAATGCATAGATGCAAATGCAGAAATGTAAATGCATAAGTGCAAAATGAATGTGTAAAATGCATAAATGTAAAATGCATCAATGTCCTGTATAGATGCAAAGATGGTGAAGTAAATGTAAATTCATAATGTACTGTAAAATGCATAAATTTAAATGCATAAGAGTAAAATCCATAAATGTAAAATGCATAGTGTACAATGCATAAATTTACTGTAAAATACTTACATTTAAATGTGTAAGTGTAAAATGCATGTGTAAAATTCATAAGTATATAATGCATAAGTGCAAAATCACATGACTGACAAACTGATTTGGTATATTTTGGGTGTTTTAATCAGATTTCATCAGTAACCGGCTGTAACATAGTTACATGCAGAGCTGGGTAACTAATTACACGTAATCTGATTTCAAAGATTAAGAACTTATAACTAGATTAAATGACATTTTAAAATACTCATAATCAGACTACAGTTACTTTTTTATGTATTTCTGTGTCTTTGAACATCTTTAGTCTTTCAAATACATTAAAATGCACAAATGCATGTTATTTCTTTTCTTTTTATTTTTTATGTGTGGTTTAGGGATTTTTTTTTTTTTTTTTTTTTTTTGTTTTTGTAAGTCTTTCTCTTTATATGTTTATATTTAGTACCCCAGAGATTTTAAAATAAACATTTCCTAATTAAGAATCATATTTGCACGTTCACGGATCTCTGTTAGTTATTGGTCACATGACATGCAGGTAAAGAAATAAAACATTAATGCATTTTATAGTAAGTGTTGAATCTCAGAGATCTTCAGAGCTTCTTCTGAGCGGCCCCCTGCAGACGGTTGTGTTCCCGCAGCCTGAAACACAGCAGATCATCTGTGAAACACCTCGATCAGAGACAGACGCTCACGTTCATTCAGACTGCTTTGACTGACCTGACCGCATTGATCCTGATGAACCCAGAGGCGTCGCAGGGGTCGTAGTCGCCCTGCACATCCATACTGTCAAGAGAAAGCATGCAGCAATAGCCACTGAGAACTCTAAATCTCCAACAGTGTTCATCATAAAACAACCAAAACAAACGGAGAGAATACTAGAGACAGCAAATCAGAAACATCATACACAAATATAGATATACAACTGTTCAAAAGTAGTGTACATGAAGTACTACACTCTTCTGCTCACCAAAGCTGCATTAATTTAATCAGAAATAGAGTAAAATAGGGAAATATTATTAGAATATAAAACAGCTGTTTTCTGTGTGAATCTCTGTTAAACTGTAATTTATTTCTGTGATGTGCAGCTGTATTTTCAGCATCATTACTCCAGTCTTCAGTGTCACATGATCTTCAGAAATCATTCTAATATGATGATTTACTGCTCGAGAAACATTTCTGATTATTATCACTGTTGAAAACAGTTGTGTTGCCCAATATTTTTGTGGAAAGTGATGCATTTTATTTTTCAGGATTCACAGATGAACAGAAAGTTCAAAAGAACAGCATTTATTGGAAATAGAAATCCACAGTAACATTATAAATGTCTTTACTGTCACTTTTGATCAATTTAATGTGTCCTTGATGAATAAAAGTATTAATTTCTTTTTTAAAAAACACATTTTTTAATATAAACTAGTACTAATTGTGATTAATCGCATCCAAAATAAAAGTTTGTTTACATAATATATGTGTGTGTGTGTACTGTGTGTATATATATATATATTTAGAAAAATATGAAAAAGAATAGAGCAAGCTAGTGTTAGAGGCCTTTTTGGCTCTTCTGACAGAAAACAGAGCAAGTCCAAAGAAGATCTGAAGATAAAAGAGTTTCTTTCAACCGGCATCAAACACACAACTTCCTCCGAACGCAGCTATTAGACAGATGGAGCTGCCCTCAGGACACACAGGGGTCAGACCTCAATGATCTCACTGTTCCTGCACTCCTGACATCATACACACACACACACATCATCATCAGACCGAACCCTCTGCAAACACACACCTCACAGAAAACAGCAAATGTTTGTCCTGATGCTATTTAACCTGCAGCAAACGATTTACTTCAAGACCCCTGAGATTTGAAGGTTTTGTATTTCAGTGACACATTTGCATGTTCCTGGTCACATGACGTGCAGGTAAATAAATCCAACTTTTACACCTTTTTTGATGTTTTAATTTTAACTTTGTAGCTGGACTTTAAAGTGGATGCAAACAAATGATAGTCTGAGTCCACATCACATTCACACATACAGGAACGGTGTTGATTCATTTGTATTAATTGATCATTAATAATGAATAATTGTTTTTATTTTTTGTGTGCTTTTATTATATTATTTTATTAAATGTTTATATATTATACTATTTTACTAAATATTTTTATTTAATTATTTTTTATCTGGTATTTTATATATTTTATTCATTATTTTATACAACCAAAAAATAATAATAATTACTTATTTTTATTTAATATTCTAATATTGTAAAATATAATAAATTACTTATTTTTATTTAATATTCTAATATTGTAAAATATAATATAATGTTCAACAATTTTTTATATAATTATCACCATTATATTTTATAATTTCATTTTAAATAATATTTACATAATATATCATATTTTTGTATAATAATATTAATAACCATTATTATTATTACTATCAGTAATAAGTATAAAACTGAAGAGAGAAATATTACTGTTGTAAATTACAATGGTACAATAAAAAGTTCATATCTAATAAGAACGGACGAGTCTATGTGAATAATGTGGTGTGTTTCTACCTGACCAGCTCCTCGTTGTACAGGGATTTGGGCGACTCTCGTCCGAGGATGTACACCTGACCCTTAAAGACAGACAGCTGCACGCGACCCTCCACGTTCTCCTGAGATTTATCAATGCAGTGACGGACGAACTCACACTCCGGACTGTACCAGAACCCTGAGAGAGAGAGAGAGAGACACTTCATTAACACTAATCTAGCAGAGGTTTCCTTGCCACTGCCAGGCCAACACAATATTCAAAAGCCCTCCAAAATATTTCTGGTTCTTCTAAAGAAACTAGAAGCTGCAATATATTAAAATGATTGAATTAAAATAAATATTAAACAATTAAATTCTGTACTTTCTTAACTTCAGTAATAATTTTTGTTTTTTATTTACTTAAGTATTAAAGCAATAAGCCCTGTTGTTCAGTTGTTTAAAGTGAATTTTTTATAAAAGCAGTAATCCTTTAGGTACGAGCTGTTATAAATTCACTGTAAAACCATGGCTTCACGGGGCTCATTGCTTTTATAAAACGATTATTCCATATACACAGTAATGTTTCACAAAATAAAACAGAGCCAATAAAGTGTAATGATATTAATAAAAACAGTGTTCTTCCACCAAACAATGTAGTTCCTCAGAAACAGTTGTGGTTGCAACAAAGTGGTTGCCGAGCAACACACAGAAGTAAACAAAGGCGTATGTTACTTTGTAGAGTAATTTATAACAGCTTTGAACGCGGCTCACCCAATCAGAATCAAGAACCGGAACTATCTGTTTTATAAAATTATTTTAACCATTTCTGCCAGAAAGTATAATTCTATTTTAAAGCTTAACAAAGCTAGAAAGTGTGAGTGTGGAGAGTGTGGAGCTACTGAGGAACCAGAAACACGCTCTTTTCTGAAGTGTAAGTGTGAGTTGGTTTGTCTGATCCGAACCGTTATAGATGAGCTCGGAGAACTTGATGCCGAGACTCTGTTTGATCTTCCGGACCTCTCGGTCCATCGTGAAGGTCTCGATGTCCAGATGAGCGTGGAGCAGGATGGTTCCTCCAGGGGTTTCGTAGATACCTGACGGGCAAAGAAAATAAAAAAATCATTGTTTCAACCCTGACCAAAAAAAAAAAAGGTTAGATTTCACCATCCCAAAACTGATTAACACAAGAAGAGTAACGTCAAGACAATGTCTAGTAAAAATAAGAACGGCGTTGAAAGAGTTTTCTGTGCTGATTTAAACGGGAACAGTCCCATTCATTCTGAATGATGGTTGTCATGACGACGGGTGTTGACGAGCACATTGACAGCTGCCACATGAATGATAATAGAAGAGGAAAGCATCAGCTTCACTCTACCCTGCAATTTACAGCGTCTGCGTCTGACACAGAGATGAAGCGCCGCTCGGCTGTCGGAGGGGTCACAGGTGATGAGGTACGGACACCTGAACGTCCAGCGGCCGCTTGTTCTTCACAGCTCAGAGCTGACAGACGGGAAGGACGTCTTTACACAAACACACACGATCATGATTGACTGTGTCCATGCTATAGGCCATACACAGCATCCAGATTAAAAACCAGGATATGCTCTTAAATGAACAAATCAATGTGTTTGATGTACTACGGTGTAACATATAACTAAATATCAAAAAAAAAAAATATATATATAATAAATATATAAAAAAATATATATATATATATATATATATACACATACATACATCAGGGTTATTAAAGCTCAATAAATCTTAATAAAATAAATAAAATAAAATCAAATATGAAAAAACTTATTTCGGCAACATTTGTCTTTTTAATTTAGTTTAGCTTGACATACTAAAATAACTAAAGCTGAAATACAATTAATAAAAACTATATAGGCATATATGAAAAAAAATGACAAAAACTAGAACTTTAACTAAAACTGAAAATGCAAAATATAAAGCAAAAACAGTACTGTAAATATTAATAAAAAATTCATTAAACAAAGCTTTTTGATTTTCTAAGAGTCTTTGGTGTAAAACAGTCTCCGTCCCTGGAGGCAGAAGCTCGGCTCAGACCAAACCTCTGCTGCCGAAATCACCCACATCTCTTAAATCCTGAAAAAATGTCAATCTGATGCATTAAGACTCAGGAGATTGAGGCACTAAAGCACTGCGCTTCCGTCAGGAAAATCTGATAAATTAAGATCCTGAGCGATGAAGGACTGATTTACACGCATCTTTAAGGCTGATTTATACAGCCAGTGTTGTTTTAGTAATATTTATAAATTCTATTATGTTTTTTTATTGAATGTTTGAATTATCATTTATTTTAATATTTTCACTTTTCATTTTAGTTTTATGTTTGTAATTTTGATTTGTGCTTTTTGTCATTTTTATTAATTAGGTTTCTGAGTCTCGTCTGCTCACCAAGGCTGCATATATTTGGCCAAAATATTTGTGAAATATTATTAGAATGTAAACTACCTGTTCTCTATGTGAATATCTGTTAAAGTGTAATTTATTTCTGTGATGCGCAGCTGTATTTTCAGCATCATTACTGCAGTCTTCAGTGTGACATGATCTTCAGAAATCATTCTAATATGATGATTTGCTGCTCAAGAAACATTTCTGATTATTATTAATGTTGAATACAGTTGTGCTGCACAATATTTTTGTGAAAACTGTGATGCATTTTATTTTTCAGGATTCACAGATGAATAGAAAGTTCAAAAGAGCAGCATTTATTTGAAATAGAAATATTTTGTTTTACTGGCACTTTTGATCAAATTACGCATCCTGAATGAATGAATGATTTCTTTCGATACTGCAGGCCTGAGTTGTGATAATATTTAGAGAAGCTCTAAAAGCTTGATAAATGCAGGTGATGATGAAGTAGCTCCTGTCTGGATGAGTTCTGCAGTGATTTGTTGTTCTGTCAGCGAATGACAGTTTCCGTCTGAACCTCCGTCTCTCCGTCTGAGTGAACGTGACACACATAAACACCAGTTCACTTCATTCTGCTGGACCGTGTCACATAAACACAGGCTGTCAGGGGCTTTATTGAACATCCTAAACGCTGACTTTCAGAAGAATCGGTCTGATCTTCTGTGAACCATTGAGGAAAACAAGACCTAGCGTATTTTTCCAATTCCGACCTGCCACTCCGGAGACAGTGGAGGAAGACGATTTGCCAATCAGAGCGGCGTGAGGCCGACGGACCCCAATACAGAGACTTATTCATCTGAAACTGGGATTCTGACGCCGCTCTTCAGAAAACATTTGATGGGAGGGAGAAAAAGCTTTTGCCAACAGTTGGACAAACATCAAACGTGAGGGAATTTACATACAGTTCAAGAATCTGAAATTAAAAGTGAATCGTTTCATTTCTGCATGGTTGCATGGAGTAATTTCTGCATTGCAACACTGCAGCAAAGAAATTATGATAAAATTAACACTTAAAAAAAATTTGGTGTAGAAGCTATTTTCACTCAGAAATTGCTTGTAAATTTCACAAACAATTATGAAGAAACACATTTAATTAAACATTAATTTTTGAAGTAGAAGAATTCTATGGTATTTTATTGTAAAACATACAAACACACTTCTAAAACATTTTATTTACAACTTTTTAAAAATCATCTTTTTATAGTGTATGTTATAATAAGAAGAAAATGTATTATTATTATTACTTACAAAATACTTAAAAAACATTAAAATTATATTCGTTTAACATTATATATTAAAATGAATGTGCATAATTATATATATATATATATATATATATAGTATATATAATATATATTATATATATATATATATATACACACCTTTTATTTATATTAAATTTTTAACAACAACAACAAAAATATAGAAAATAAATTTATTATTATTAATTATTATTATTTACAGATATAAATAAATAAATAATTATATGTTAAAAAGTGTATAATGTAATATATTATTTTTTTTTTTTTTTTATTTTTTTTTTTTTTTTTTTTTATAATTATAAATTAATATTCATATCATTATCATAGCGTAGTATGATTTTGTCCATTTCTTCTAGCAACACCAAGGTCATGGGTTTGATTCCCAGTGAATGCATGAACTGATCAAATGTCTGTCTTGAATGCAACGAAAGACGTTGCTTTGGATAAGAATCTGATAAATGCATAAATGTAAAATGAGTTGAGATTCGTACCTCTGGACTTCATTCCAATGAAGCGGTTCTCCACGATATCGATTCTCCCCACACCATGCTTTCCACTGTGAAACCAGAGAGTGGCTTATTGATCAACAAATACATACAAATGCACATATTCTCCAGAGACACACACACTTACTGTACCAAATGACATGTGGTTGATTATGAAGGGATACGATCTGAAGATTCTGATCGCCCCCTGAAGGAGCCACAGTGAAACACAAGCTCTGACATGACAGTAAACTCCTTCATGCTCACCCGATCTCATTCAGATAGCAGAAGATCTCCAGCGGCGTCTCTTTACACGTGCCTTCCTTAACATGCGTGACTTTGACTGGAACACCTGAGAGAACCAACATACATCAGTGTGAGGAACACCATCCACATCAGAGAGAGAAGAGCGGCACCAGAAAATAACACGGAATGAGAGAGAGAACGACAGAATGACAAATGGAGGGGTGGACGGACGGATGAACGGATGGAAAGATGGATGGATGGACAGATGGATGGATGGATGAACGGATGGAAGGGTGGTTGGTTGGTTGATGGATGGATGGATGATGAAGAGACAGATGGAAATATGGATGGATGGATGGATGGATGGGTAGATGAAGAGACAGATGGATGAATGGACAGATGGATGGAAAGATGGATGGATGGGTTGGTTGATGAACAGATGGATAGATGGATGGATGGATAGGTGGACGGACGGACGGATGGATGGATGAGCGGATGGGTGGATGGACGGACGGATGGATGGATGAGCGGATGGGTGGATGGACAGAGGATGAAAAGATGGATGGATGGATGGAAAGACGGATGGAAAGATGGATGGATGGATGACAAGATGGATGGATGGATGGATGGATGGATGAACGGATGGACGGATGGATGGTGGACGGATGGATGGTTGAATGATTGAAAGATGGATGATGGATGGATGGATGGATGGATGGATGAACGATGGAAAGATGAATGGATGGGTGGATGGATAGATGGAAAGATGGAAAGATGGATGGATGGATGGATGGACGGATGGAAAGATGGATGGATGGATGACAAGATGGATGGATGGATGGATGGATGGGATGGTTTGAACGATGGAAAGATGGATGGATGGATGGATGGACAGACAGATGATGGCTGGATGGATGGATGGATGGACAGATGATGATGAATGGATGGGTGGATGGATGGATAGATAGATGGATGGATGGAAAAATGGAATGGATGGATGGATGATGGATGGGTGGGACGGACGGACGGACGGACGGACGGATGGAGGGAAAGATGGATGGATGGATGGATGAACGGATGGACGGATGGATGGTGGACGGATGGAAGGTGGATGGATGAAGAGACAGATGAAAAGATGGATGGATGGATGATGGATGGATGAAGAGACAGATGGAAAGATGGATGGATGGATGGATGGATGGAAAGACGGATGGAAAGATGGATGGATGGATGATGGATGGATGGATGGATGGAAAAAGATGGATGGATGGATGGATGGAGAGACAGATGGAAAGATGGATGGATGAATGGACAGGTAGATGAGACAGATGGATAAATGGACAGACGGATGGAAAAATGAATGGATGGATGAATGGATGACAAGATGGATGGATGGATGATGGATGGATAGGTGGACGGACGGATGGATGATGGATGAACGGATGGAAAGATGGATGATGGGTGGACGGACAGATAGATGGATGGATGGATGAACGGATGACAAGATGGATGGATGGATGGATGGACAGATGGATGGATGGATGAAGGATGGATGGAAAGATGGATGGATGGATGGATGGACGGATGAACGGATGACAAGATGGACGGATGGATGGATGGATGGATGGTTGAACGATGGAAAGATGGATGATGGATGGATGAACGATGGAAAGATGGATGGATGGATGGATGGATGGATGAATGGAAAGATATAGATGGATGGATGGATGGATGGAAGGATAGATGGATATAGATGGATGGATGGATGGACGGATGGATGGATGGTTGAACGATGGAAAGATGGATGGATGGATGATGGATGGATGGATGGACATATGGATGGATGGATGGATGAACGAACGATGGAAAGATGAATGAATGGGTGGATGGATGGATAGATGGATGGATGGATGGACAAAATGGATGGATGGATGGATGAATGGATGGATGGACGGACAATGGATGGATGGATGGATGGACGGACAGATGGATGGATGGATGAACAGATGAAAAGATGGATGAATGGATGGATGGATGGACAGATGGATGGATAGACAGATGGACAGATGAATGGATGGATGGATGAACAGATGGAAAGATGGATGGATAGATGGACGGATGGAAAAATGGATGGATGGATGGACGGATAGATGGATGGAAAGATGGATGGATGGATGAATGGATGGACAGACGGATGGATGGATAGACAGATGGATGGATGGATGATGAAGAGACAGATGGAAATATGGATGGATGGATGGATAGGTAGATGAAGAGACAGATGGATGAATGGACAGATGGTTGGATTGATGGATGGATGGAAAGAAGGATGGATGCATAGATGGAAAGATGGATGGATGAATGAATGGATGACAAGATGGATGGATGGACAGATAGAAAGATGTATGGATAGACGGATGGACGGTGGATGGATGGATGGATAAAAAGATAGATGATGAAGGGATGGAAAGATGGATGATTGAATGGATGGATGGATAAATGAATGGATGGAAAGATGGATGATGGATGGATAGATGTACAGATGGATGGATGGATAAATGAATGGATGGAAAGATGGATGATGGATGGATAGATGTACAGATGGATGGATAGGTAGATGAAGAGACATGGATGAACGGATGGAAACGGATGGATAGATAGATAGATAGATAGATAGATAGATAGATATGTACGATAAATATGTTTTAATGTTTTCATCACTATATCTGTTGTTTTTTCAGTTTGAATAAACTGATAATGTATTTATCTTTCCTTAAATAAATAAGTGACATCTGTGTCATGTTTCCGTGTGGCTGAAGAGTCTAGATGTGTTTTTGTGGCTGCTGTAGAAGTGAAATGATTAGATCAGTCTGATTGTATTCCAGCGTAACCTCAGCGCAAACACACTCGACTCCCATAAGATAAATCACGCTGAACAGTCGACTCATTCACAGCGTGAGAGGAGCAGCTCAGAGGCCAGAGGTGCAGGATCCCACAGATCGGGGGGGAGGAGGAGGAGCTGAAGGAAAAGAGGGCGGAGAAGACTTTTGAAGGAGAAAGAAAAGATCCCTACACGGGTCTGATTAGCATTTAACACGCTCCTGAAGGAGAGCCTGCGGTTCTGCTCATCCGGTCACCGCTGTAAACACCAAAAACCAGTTCAGCATTACTCACTGTCCTTTCACACTCTGATGTTGTTCATTTTTTCATTGGGGACAATTGCAAAAAATGTTTTTTAAAAAAATCATTTTTTAACATCAAATTTGACATTTAAATTTGAGTTTAAATTTGAATTCTGAAATTTTAATTTAAATTTGACATTCAAACTTAGAATTTTGAGATCTGAACTTGACATTTGAATTTTGAAGTTTATAGCGACCATGTTTTCAAAAAGAGAAAAACAGCATACAAGTATCTTAATATTAGTCCACAGACTCTATATTTCAAGACTTCTAAAGTCATATGTGTGTGGAATAGACTTAAATTTAAATTGATATTCAATAATAATTTCTCAGATATGATGCGCCACAATCGTCACGTCAGGTTTGGTGTAATTTGACCGCAAGATATGAAGCATGTTAGACGTTAATGATCTCACATTTCTCAACATTTATGTCTCATACGGTCTCTTTTATGACATTTTTTGTACTTTTTGAAGCTTGAAAGTCAAATTCATTTAATCATGATTTATTTACTCTCATGACATTTCACACTTTGATGTGGTTACTTTTTCCATGGATCACAGCTGAAAAAAAAAAAAAAAAAAAGTTTTTAACATATGAAATTTGAATGTAAATTTAAAATTTTTCTTTTTAAATTTTGAATCAACATCAGGTGAACAATAAAACAGCATAGAAGTATTTTAATATTAGCCCATACATAGACTCTATATTTCAAGTCTTCTTAAGTCATATGACCGTTTATGTGGCAATTTTTAAGGTGTTATTCAATAATAATTTCTCTCGTATCAAATATGGTGTGGTTACACGTGTTGTCCAGTGTTATTTTACTATCGGATTTTTAATTTATTAATAGTTTGAATTAGTTTCCATTTTTATATTTCATGTTTTTATTTCAATTTTCATTAAAGTTTTAGTAACTTTGTTATGGTTTTTTTTTCTTTTTTTTACTTTTTTTTATTTCTTTTTATTTTTTATTACTTAAAAAATTAAATATGTTTTTTAAAATTTTTTATTTCAGTTTAAGGTTTAGTTATTTTAGTGCATAAGTTAAAATAAATTAAAATGAGAAATGTTTGGGAACTAGCTGAACTAATTTTTTAAAATACATTTTATTTTATTTTATTTCAATTAACTAAACACTTATTATTATTTTTTTTAATTTTAGTTTGAGTTAACTATAATAACCCTGGTGTTGTGTGATCTTTGACTGCAAGATATGGCACAGGTTGGACATTTAAAACCTCAACTTTCATGACTCACACAGTCTTTTTCATGATATTTCTTATACTTTTTGAAGCTTATAAGTCACTTTGAACTGTTGTTGCATGGAAAAGAGTAAATAAAGCCACTTCTGGCCAAACTATTCCCTTGAGAAATATTCTCAGGCGAGAAGTTTTTATATCCAGAGTCCTCGGACCACAGGGCACCCAAAAGACAGACAAAGCCCTCGAGCCCTTCAGATAGTTAATAATTAGATTAAAAGTTCAAATAATTGAAACACTGCATGAAGACAGAGTCTCTCGGCCACTTCTCTCTCTCTCTCTCCGTGTGCACCGCATTCACCGCACTCTTTCTCTCAGTCTTAGAAAAGCAACAATAGAACAGAAGACACAGTTGTAGGAAAAATTACCGCTTTACATTTTTCCACTCTTTCCCCGTCTTTCGCGCCGTTCTCCTTTTGAGGAGCAGCAGAAGACGTGGAAAAAAACGGGGGTTAAAATGACAAGAGCGAAAAGGTTTGGTCGTTAAAATTCTTTTTTTCTCAGTGAGAGAGAGTGCTGAGAAAGTGAGGAGAAGAAAAGACGGAGCAGAATAGAAAGATAAACCAGGTCTTTACAGGAGCGGGCCGGCGACGGGGGGCTTCTATTGTGAGAATCACTAAAACAGCTTTTCTCATGGACATTAAATGGACGTGCTCAAATATCTATGAATACTGATGGCTGATCAAAACGGATCATAGAGCACAATGACATCGCTGTCTGATAAAATCACATTACTAGTTCACTCGGGGTCCCACACAACCATTGAAATTCTAATTCTGCAAATATGGGAACCAGAGTTCGACTCCCTCACGCACTTTGTTTAAGTGTCTGGAAACAGTTTCTTTGAGAAACCAGCAGAGACTGACCAAAGCATTTCACTGAACAAACACATGCTGCTTCATTATATACCATACAGCACATCTCCACTGCATGATGTTTATCACTGAGAAAACTGTATTATTGCACAGCCCTACACATAAAGAACAGATATATGTAAACAACTGCAAATCTATATGTGTGTGTGTGTGTGTGTGTGTGTGTGTGTGTGTGTGTATATATATATATATATATATACACACACACACACAGTCAAACCAAAAATTATTCAGACACCAGATATAATTTTTGGATATTTTTTTACTAGTGGGTGCAGGACACTATAGTTTATTTATGTAAGTGAGGATAGCAAAATAAAGTAAACTGTGACATATTATATAATGTGATATAATATGGGCTTGAAATGCACACTCTGAGCTTTAATTTAAGGGTATTCTCATCAAAGTTGGAGGAAAGGTTAAGGAATCACAGCTCTTTAATATGTACCTCCACCCTTTTTCAAGGGATCATAAGTAATCTCACAGTTGACTCAAAGGTTGTTTCATGGACAGATGTGGGCTATTCCTTCATTATTATCTACGTCAATTAAGCAGGTAAAAGTTCTGGAGTTGATTCTAAGTGTGTCTTTTGGAAGCTGTTGCTGTGAAGCACTTCATACAGTCAAAGCATCTCTCTATACAAGAGAAACAGATGATTGTTAGGCTTCAGAAACTAAACAGATCCATCAGAGAGAAAGCAGGAACATCAGGAGCCGCCAAATCAACAGTGTGGTGCATTCTTAGAAAACAAGACTGCACTGGTGAGCTCAGAAACATAAAAAGACCTGGACATCCACGTAGGACAGAGAATTAAAGAAAAACCCTTTCACAACATCCAGCCGAGAGAAGAACACTCTCTAGGACACAGACGTGTCTCTGTCAAAGTCTACAATCAAGAGAAGACTTCACCAGAACAAACACAGAGGCTTCACCACAAGCTGCAATCAAGATCAGATTAAACTGCACCAAAGAAACATCTAAAAAAGCCAGAGCACTTCTGGAAAAGCATCGTTTGGACACTGAGATTAAGATCAAGCTGCACCAGAATGACGGGAAGAAATAAGTCTGGAGAAGGCTTGGAGCAGCTGATGATCAAAGCACATCATCATCTGTGAAACATTTTATGATATATTTTTGTTCAACCCCTTGAATTAAAGCTTAAAGTCTGCATACAGTATATATTTGACTTGACATGCACTTATTTAGGCTACTTTAGATTTAAACTAAATGAACTGCTAACTCAGTAAGACCTAGCTAGTAATACATTTCTTTGCAATTAATCTCAATTTAATGTTAGATAGTGAGTGAACTGGTAAACCACTATGGGATTAGTGCCTGTAAACGGTAACAAAACAGCAGTTTGCAGCACATTTGTAGAAAGTGTTGTATATAACACACTCACTAACCTCTAGTGAAGTGGATCTCCAGCAGGTCCGGCTCATTGGGTGAATCTTCTGGGTTCTTGGTCATCTGGTAGAGATCTGGAGGAGCGTGATTCTGACAAACAGCATTCATTCATCAGTACATCAGCAGCGCTTTATGACTTTAGTGAGATGATGAAAGACTAAATATAGTTCTGTCAAATGATTAAAATCACATCCGAAGTAAAAGCTTTTGTTTACATAGTATGTGTACTGTGTATATTTATCATGTTTATATAAATACACACATATAGAGTATATTTTTCTTAAATACATACTGTATGGGTGTGTATTTATATAAACATAATAAATGTACACAGTACACACACATATACTAATCAAAAACTTTTACTTTGGATGCGATTAATCGCGATTAATCATTTGACGGAACTACTTAAATGTCTAATTAAAATAAATCAATATAATTGTAGAATACAACCAATCCAAATTAAACACTTTCAAATATTTAATTTGTTTATCTGCATTTCATCTGACATTAAATGGCATAAGAGAACCGTAAAACTTGCAAATGTGTTGTTAAACTGCTGAAATATTATATATACAACATAAAATACAAAATATATAGAAGATGCATATGGTCCAGTGGAAAACATTATATCTCGCAATTTTGAGTTTATATCTCAATTTTGAGTTTATATCTCAATTCTGAGTTTATATCTCAATTCTGAGTTTATTTTTTTTTTCTCAGAATTGGGATGAAAAAGTCAGAATTGTAAGGAAGTCCTATGTTCTCTAAGAATCACATCTCATGGTTTACACGGTGCTTTGCAAGAAATTGTTGCAATTGCGATAAAAAAAAATGAGAAAATTGTGAGATAAAATGTTGCAGTTACCTTTTTTATTTTTTTTTATCAGTGGCAGAAACTGGCTTTTTGTATGTTATGAAAACATTATTTCTGAACATTCAAAACATCCAGTTTTTCAATGTTTTAAAAGCATTTTCCGTTATGTGAACATTAATGGAACATTGTATCATTTTGCATACATTATGGGAACGTAACTTCTGAGTGTTCTCTGAATGCTCTGTTACAAGTTGTAACATTTTTTAAATGTTAGATGAACATGTTTAAAAAAAAAAGTTCCATGAACAAAATATGAATAACGTTTTTATGCTAACGTTTCCAGAACATTATAGACCACATTGGACACACATTCTAACTGGTAGAATCTTTGTGCATAACTGTTCTGACAATGTTCAAAATAGGGAATCACTGCTAAATTGCTGTTGAATCCTTTGATAGATTCCGCTTTGACTGACACCTTTTGCAGGACAAAGTACTTTGTTTCATGCAAAAAACATTTATTTATTGTCATGTGAGCAAACAACGAACATAAAAGGCCACATGGTTTGAAAACCCATCAAGTCTTCATGTCAGACAGATGTACTTCCACTCGGTGAAGCCAGGGGTTTCTCTCCACCTGTGCTCTTTGTGTGTGTGTGTGTGTGTGTGTGTGTGTGTGTGTGTGTGTGTGTGTGTGTGTGTGTGTGTGTCCAATTACCACAGATTACAGCGGGATGACAGTCCGTGTGTCCTGAGCTGAGGCAAATTGCAGGGGAACTATGCAAAATAACCACCGGGTGCATTTAAATGGAAACCTTTACCAGACAAACATCATCATACGATAACTAATCTCTGTCCAAATGCTCATCCGTCTTTACTGTCGCTTTAACTAAACGCCGTCTCTGACTGCGCCGAGCTACTTTCTTTATTTTCTGCTTCACTAGTATCTGTCCTGAGACAAAACTGCTGAAATGTCCTTAAAAGCCATTTGAAGAAGCGTCTGGAAGGATCAAATTAATGGGTAGAGTTTTAACACAAGAGATGGAACGAGTCTAAACGCTGTTTGTGTGCAAAGTCTCGATGTTTCATCAGATGTATAAATCCATGCATGCAGTGTGATGCTATTTCAATGCATGGCTTGTTACTTCACTGTGTAAAACACAAGGTTTTTAGTGATGAAAGTAGTTTAGTGATGTCATGAGCTGAGCATCTTAGATGTATAACATTTGAAGTGGATTAAATGATTCCATCAAAGTTGTCCCTAAGACAAGAATGCATTTTGGTTTTAGGTTTTAGGACAACTTTGATGAAAGGTTTTGATCCACTTCAAATGAAGACTACTGTAGTTTGGATATAAATTATCCCATAAATTAAATAAACTTGTTGGTTTGGTCTTTTTTGGTGCAATAAGCTTGGTATATTTTAAGCCCTTACAAGTTTTCTGCCTCTTCCTGCACTGTATATGAAATATTTTATTGTAAACATTCTATACCATACACAAAAAAGCTAGACTAAACTAAATGATGACAGTGCTGACTGGTTGAGCCCAGCTAACGTCAAACATTCTCAGGACTTATCAAACGTTCTCTCAAAGTTATGAACAAACGTTCTTCCAGTAACATTAATAAAACATTCATTCAGAGTTATCTGATCTTTAATAATCTTCTTAAAAAGTTAGCAAAGAAGCATTGTTTATACATTCAAGCTTACAAAAATATGTTCTAGAAACATTTTATTAATGTTCCGATTAAGTTATTAACATTAATTCTGAATGTTTTAAAAACGATTGCTCCTGGTTATGCGAACGTTATAGAAACGTTACTTTTGAATTTTCTCTGAACGTTCTAAAACAAGAAGTAACATTCAAAAAAGAACTGTTAGACTAACGTTAGGCAACTAAAACATTTTCCACGAACAATGTATAAATAATGTTTTTGTGTTAAGGTGTTACTTGAAGAACGTTTGTTGATAACTTTGAGAGAACATCGCCAGAACATTAGATATATTTCAGAGATTGTTCCCTGTTAGCTGGGATTGTTCATGGAACATTTTATTTCTGAAACATTTTAGTCAAGCGTTCATGTAACATTTTTCTTTTTACGCATTTCAAAGCATTCAGAGAACATTCAAAAGTAACATTCAGTGTTTGCTAAATGATACAATGGAACGTTCACATAACATTCGAATGCCCAAACAAAAACATTTTTAAAATCTGGATATTCTGACCTTTCAAAAGTAACATTTTTAAAACTTAACTGGAACATTAGCAAAACGCTTTTGAGACATTTCTGCAGTCAATATTGCAATTTGTGTAAAAATTGGGAAAAGGGTAATTCCTTTTTTCTCCCCATAAAATGTAAAAATCTTGTCTTAAATATAGGAATAAAAACAAATGGAAAATTTGTGCAAAATGTGGGACACAGTGAAATATCAACTCATATCATTTCTACAATGAATTAAGTATTAAATCTGTAAAATGTAAAAATGTAAAAAAATATGACAATGCATGAACTGAACTGATCAAAATCTGCCTTTTTTATATAAAAACTAACTGAACAATTCTTTGCATCACAAGCAATTATTCGAATGATGATCATCTCTCATATTTAAGATCAATAGCGTTTAAGTTTATGGTCTCATTGTTCATAGAACTTTTTTTCTGAAATGTTTAAGTTGGACATTCATCCAGTGTTTCAAAGTTACCACTTCTTTCATTCAAAAGTAACGTTCCAATGATGTTTGCAGAATGATAAAATGTAACGTTCCCTTAACATTCGTATAACAAAGAACTTTTTTTTTTAACTTAAACTAAACTATAAAGTGCTGGTTTGTTGAGCTTGTTGAATGCACTCAAGATTGCAATTCATGTAAAAATGGAGAAAACAGAATGAGATTGTTTGTTTCTGGTGGATATTTTCTGAATGTTTTTTGAATGGTGGAATTATTCTAATTTTTTTTTTTAGAAAAATATTTTTTACGTCGTATCAACAGATAAAGTCCAAATATGACATTGCATGAACTGAACTGATCAAAATCATTCTTTGCAAAGATTAGCTAAACGCTTCACTGCATCACAAGCGACTGAGCCTCTCTCACATTAAAGACCTGAGCAGTGTCTTACGAGCGATGAGGATCAGGTGAAGCTCAACACATTTCAGCGCTTGATATAATGTGATGGGATCAATGAATTTCAATTCTGACCCCCTGCTGGCGGATCTGGTCTCGCCCTTTAACCCTGCGAGACAGTTGAAGGTAGGAATAATCCACAGAGAGAAGGCATTGGTGGCAAATGGTCCGTGAAGAGAAGCATCATGTCACCGGTGCGCGCTTTATTCAGCTGGCCGTATATTGTTGTCCTGCGAGGCGGCTGAGCGCACATCCTGAAAGACGGCCGCCGCATGAACTTACAGCAAGTAAATTTCTCTCTTTCCACGTGTTAGCTGCCTCATTTGCTTTCAATCAAAGCCCGGAGTCGAAAGAGACGGGGAAAAACGGCGATGAGGGGAAAAAAAAAAAGTGCCAGAGAGTGGAAAGAATGAGTGAAGAGATGAAAGTAAAGCAGTGAAATCTGGCCACTGGATTGGAAGTGACGCGTAAATCGCTGTGTCCTGAACCGAGACAGAGACAATCTCCTTCTGATGAGAGAAGATGATCTGCATCAGCGTCTTAATAACCCTGAGATCCTTAACCCTATTCCTGAGGCCTCTGATTGACAGCTAAATGTCAGAATAACTGCAGTAATATCTCCAGATGAACTCTTACTGGACTGAAGCAGCTCAGCTTTACTTGATTCTCCATCAATCATGTTTTAGAGTCTCAAATCTGATCATCAGGATCTTTTGAGGAGCGTTTGTTTCCAGAAGCTTTACTTTTCACTGTTCCTCAGCGGAGGAATGATCTTCACAAGCCTCCAGAACATCTCACATCTTTTGAGGAGCCTTTATTTCTTCATCTCTCAATCACTGCATTATATGTTTGGATCATTTACATCTCATCTCACTGAGACACATCACTGCAGATATAGAGTGAGATTTAGATCACTGTATGACTGTATCTGCTTTACGGTTATAAAGATCTCATTGATTTACATCACAAGCAGCAGTATTTCATCGTATCAGCATCTGCAGCAATTTAGCAAATTTTTGTTTTTTTTGAGTTTCTGAGTTTATTTTTAGATTTTTTTTTCCTCTATATTCTCCTATATTAGACTTTATGAGCCAGAAAAGCCTGATGATCAAACATGACACACACACAAAAAAAAAAACCTAAATTCTTCATTATTTTCATCTTTGTTTTTGTTAATGAGCAGTGAGATGAGATTTATTCTGGGGCAGAAACCCCAAAAAAAAAAAAAAAAAAAAAAAATTTTTAAACTAAATAAATAAAAAACCTGAATTTGTTGATATAATGTTTGTGTTATGTTTTTATATCCAAAGGATATTCAAAAGTGTGTTGATTATAATTATGAGTAATTGTAGTTTAAAGCTCCAAGTCTAAATATAATTTGTCTAAAGGGTTAATAATACGTGGCTCCGTTTCAAATGCTGTAATTTCATTAGTCACGGTGCACAGGGTTAAAAGCACTGAATACAAAAACATGCATGCAATGCCTCATGGAAGCTTTTATATCTCACACTTCTGATTTATTTTTCATGCAGTTCGGAGAAAAAAGTCAGAACTGCGAATATAAACTCTGAATTCTGACTCTCGCAATTTATTATCTTGTAATTGTGGCCTTTTTTTGACCCATTAATTAATTCTGACTCATACTGTTGTCTATTGCTACAAATATACCTGTGACACTTATGACTGCTTCTGTGCTGCAGGGACACATATATGTGCACAAATTTACAGTAATGTCAGACTGATACCTGAACGGATGAAACAGCATTGAAGATTGACTAATGTTTGTACAGATGCATGTAACAAAATATATGTTAAATATATGTTGTAAACAATGAAGTTAAAATTAAATATATTTTTGAGATTTAAAATGTATTTAGTTTCACCCTTCATATACTAAAATATACTACAAACTGTATTTCAGGGCAAAACAAAACACATTTCTAATCTTAAAGTAGCCTACATTTAGGACAAATGCAAGTGTGGATGGAATAGCCCACTGGAGATCAAAACTAGATTCATAATAATGTTTCATTTTTTGCATAAAAAGTTTCAAACGTGTTATATATTCACATGCATTCATTAAATAAATAAATAAATATATAAATAAATAAATAAAAGTTTTTCTTCAAATGAGAATATTTTTTCATGGATTAAAAATATATCGAGGGCTAAAAAAAATTCTTAAATGCTTTTAAAAATATATTTTTTAAAATGCATTTTCGAACAAAATGACCAAAAAATATATCAGTAGAAAATAGCAAATATATTTTTGGGTATTTAAAAAAAAAAATTCCATATGGGTCTGAAAAGTTTTTCTTCAAATTTTATTGTTTTTTTTGTTTTTTTTTTTTTTTTTTAAAATTCTTAAATGCTTTTAAAAATATATTTATTCTGCTCATCAGTTATTCTGAGCAAGGTTTGTTTGTGCATCTCTCAATCGTCGCCGGATTGCATTGCATTAAATGTTTAGCATCTGCAGAGCTTTGATCATAAAGATCTCTTACCTTCGGATTCTCCAGAACACCAGATTCATAGCTGTTGAAAGAGATTTTTATTAAGTTTGTTGTAATGCAAAGAATACATGCAGCTAAACAGAGTTTTTTCTGTGATGGACTTCACCTGATGTGCATGAGATTTGCATCCATGCTCCACGGTGCCTTCGGTGTGACAGGAACAGGAATACCGTGTTTCTGAGCAAAGACAACAAACATATGAGCTACAGGACGGAGTTTAAACTATTCCCACTCAGAGAAATTTCCCAAACAATTACAAGACACTAATAGTAACACACTGAGTTAAACATGACATTTTGAACAAATAAACACACACCAATAATCTTAGTTTCATTCACAGTCTGAAGTATTTCTGATGCTTTCATGTGTGTTTAATGCAGAAACGCTTACAGATGCATCTGGACATCTGAAACTCTATAAAAAGATTAAACAGCTGATTCTTTATATATACACACAACACCGAGCGACTTTTATCAGTCTCAGAATCCACAAAGATTAACTCCAAGTCATCAAGACAAATGACTTCACACATCAGACTGAAGATAAAGTGATATTAATAAAGACAGACGGGATGTCCATCGATGAGCTCCATCTAGTGGACTGAATCAGTTCTGTCTGTGGTGTAGGGTTCATTAAAGACATCAAGCTCTTATTGTCTTTAACTTAAACTGAAAATAAAGCCACTGTTACTTTAAATTACATAAACACTAATTGAAATAAAATATAAAAACTTACAGTACTAAAACACTAAAACTAAAAAAAAAAAAGATTTAAAATAAAAGCCATATAGACGTATTTCAAAAAAAAAAAAAAGGAAAAAAAAGAGAAAACAGAAACAGAAAATAAAAAAATAAAAAAAAATATTACAAATAATGAAAAACTATCTCAAAATTACTAAAATAACATTATAACCCTTTAATAACGATTCTTAACCTTTTTGACTCGATATTACTAGATAATAACCAAAAATTTTTTTTGTCTTTATTTTTTGATAATAACCAAAGAATTAGGAGTGGCAAATATTTTAAATATAATTAAATAACAAATTAAAATAAATATTAAAATAATTCAGTAGTTTCAGTGAGTGAATGATTATCAGGGTTCAGTCTTTGTGACAAATTTGCATTCATTTGTAATTGTACAGATTATATATATATATATATAGTTATTAATTATAGAAATGTCCATGACTTTTCCTGGTCTAGAAATTCTAAAATTCTCTCTAAAATTATCTACATTTTTAAGATGTTTTAACTCATTTTAAAGCCTTTTTTGTCTTATTTGCAATCATTTTAAGTCATATTTTCTGCTCCCTGATGGACCCCGGGCCCCTGCTGGGAACCTCGGTTGTAGAGCTATAAAAAGAAAGTGGGAATCTTTGAAAGAATTTGATAACAAGTGTTTGCATTCATATTAGTTGCGGTTTTTGGCATTCTGGAAAACCTGAGCCCAGTCTGTGACACGGAGATCTCAGAAAATGTAAAAAGGTTAGAAGCAGGAGACTAAAGAGAGAGTTTGAGCTGCACCTCTGCGTACTCCATCAGGTCCGTCCGGCCCCGGAAGCGGTTGTAGAACTCTGGGATCCTCCACGGAGCGAGGATCTGAGACGCAGACGTGAAGACGATCAGAGACAGACGACGGGTTTATAATAACTCTCACGTGATGGATCTGATCTCACCTGCACTTGAGGATAGAGCGCGTAACACGTCAGCTCGAAGCGGACCTGATCATTCCCCTGCAGCAGAGACAACACACACACTTACACACTTCCTCACAGACGTCTGTGTATATGTGTGACAAAACCAGTCATAAGAGTCAGTTTAGTGAAACTGAGATGTATGCATCATCTGAAGCTGAATAAATAATCTCTCCATTGATGTATGGTTTGTTAGGAGGACAATATTTGTCTGAGATACAACTATTTGAAAATCTGGAATCTGAGGGAGCAAAAAAATCTAAATATTGAGAAAATCATCTTTAAAGTTGTTCAAATGAAGTTCTTAGCAATGCATATTACTAATCAAAAATTAAGTTTTGATATATTTACAGTAGGACATTTACAAAATATCTTCATGGAACATGATCTTTACTTAATATCCTAATGATTTTTGTCATAAAAAAGAAATGTATAATTGTGACTCATACAATGTATTGTTGTCTATTGCTACAAATATACCTGTGCTACTGATGACTGCTTCTGTGCTGCAGGGACACTGATGAGCTTCAGGAAATAATGATCACACATTTTCTGTGGATTTAAACTCCATTCTCAGCTGCTGCTTCAGTAACTAATGTAATTAAAAATATTTGAATAGAGAGAAATTGCTATTTGTAATTAAAAGGTAATTTTCTCTCTACTCTAATATTTTTATTTATTAATTATGGATATTTCCATAGCTTTTTAAGATTTTGAATTTGAAAAAAATAAATAAAATGGATATTATAATAATAACAAAGTAATACATTTTTTTAAAATTCACATTAATTTAAAATCTCATCAAATAGTTTAGATCGAAGTGGTTCAGCTGATGAAAACGGTCATGAATCCGTGTGATAGAGATGAGAATCTCTGATCAGTCACAGAACAGACTCCTGCTGCCATCTACTGCTGAAACACATGAGTGTGTTTGATATTTGTAATATTGTTTTTTCATTCTCAGGAAAGATTTCTGATTATTAGTAATGTTGAAAATATAAAAAAAAGAAGAAATCAATACTTGTGTTCCTCAAGGATGCATAATTTGATCAAAAGTGACAGTAAAGACATTTATAATGTTACAAAATATTTCTATTTCAAATAAATGCTGTTCTTTTGAACTTTCTGTTCATCTGTGAATCCTGAAAAATAAAATGCATCATAGTTTCCAAAAAAATAAAATTGTGTTCAACATTGATAATAATCAGAAATGTTTCTTGAGCAGCAAATCATCATATTAGAATGATTTCTGAAGATCATGTGACACTGAAGACTGGAGTAATGATGCTGAAAATACAGCTGCACATCACAGAAATAAATTACACTTTAACAGAGATTCACACAGAAAACAGATGTTTTAAATTGGAATAATATTTAGCAATTTTTACTGTATTTTTAATCAAACAGACAGCCTAAAGTTACAGTGACTCTGAATGTTAAACTGTTCAGCAACATATTAAACTGAGCTCTTCCTATCATTTGCATGTTATTCTGTTATTCCTCTGAGGTGTTTTAACATCTGTGTCCCTGCAGCACAGAAGCAGTCATCAGTAGCACAGGTATATTTGTAGCAATAGACAACAATACATTGTATGAGTCAAAATTATACATTTCTCTTTTATGACAAAAATCATTAGGATATTAAGTAAAGATCATGTTCCATGAAGATATTTAGTAAATCTCCTACCGTAAATATATCAAAACTTAATTTTTGATTAATAATATGCATTGCTAAGAACTTCATTTTGAACAACTTTAAAGATGATTTTTCTCAATATTTAGATTTTTTTGCTCCCTCAGATTCCAGATTTTCAAATAGTTGTATCTCAGACAAATATTGTCCTCCTAACAAACCATACATCAATGGAGAGATTATTTATTCAGCTTTCAGATGATGTATACATCTCAATTTAATAAAACTGACCCTCGACTGGTTTTGTGCTCCAGGGTCACAGCTGTGTGTGTCTGCATCAGCTTTATTTCAGTGTAAAGTGTAAAGTGAGCACCTTTCCTGTGGCTCCGTGAGAAACGTACTGCGCTCCTTCTCTCTGGGCGATCTGCACCTGTCTGCGGGCGATGCACGGCCGGGCGATAGACGTGCCCAGCAGATAGCGGTCCTCATAGACGGCGTTGGCCTGCACCGCGGGCCAGATGAACTCCTGCACAAACTCTGAGCGCAGGTCCTCGATGAACACCTGAAGCACAGACACACACTGAGCACACAGTCACGCTCCACGCAGCTCCGTCACCACGGCTTCTCCTCTTACCTTCTTGGCTCCAAGTGTCTCCGCTTTCTTCCGCGCAGCATCAAAGTCCTCATCCTGTCCAATATTGGCTCAATGTAATAAAGATGGGGTTTATGTTGTTAATCAAAAGATGAGACATCTTAAAAGTCTAAGGCAACAAGTTTCAGGAGTTTTTTGAGTTCTCAACTAGTTTTTGTAGGAGATTTTTGAGTTTTCTCAACTTTTTGTTGTATAAACTTGATTATTTAGAGTGTAGGAAGATAGTTTGACTTTTAATGCCATGGGAATAGCTGAGGCTCCTCTCACAGCAAGAGCTGGACATTTTCTGCTAATTTCAAGAGTTGCAATAAAAAATAAAATAATGTAAAAAAAAATAATAATAATAAATGAAAATCAATTTTTTTTTTTATAAAATTAATTAAATTTTAATTTTATTTTAAATTTATTAATATAAATAAATTAAATTAAAATTAACTAAAATAAAATAAAATAAAAATTCAACATTTTCTTCTCTAAAGTCAGCTGTTTATGGTACTATAGAGCAGGCTTTTGCCAAACAGGGGTTCACAAGTTGTTGAGAAATAATAATTTATTATATTTAAAAAATCCTTTTAAAATAAAAACAAGAAACACTTAAGTAAATATTTTATTTTTTTTTTTTGATGTTATTTTTATTTTAATATTCATATGAGGAGAGTGGTGATGATGATGTTTTGAAATATTAACTATATTTAATATTTAAGAATTGTGTTCAAAATTAAAGTAAATTATTAAGATAAATTAAATTCTACAAAATAAATAAAACAATAAATAGATTAAAATTACAAAAGGTGTTTTAAATAAAATAAATGAATTTGACATTTACTTCTATAGTGTTAACATTAATTTAAACATTTTATTTTATAAATTAAAGAGTTTAAATTATATTTTTATTTAATTAATAGTTGGGGATTTGGGAGTGTTTTGTTATATTTAATGGAGTATCAATTTAAATATTTTATTTAAAAAGAAAAATGCTGGTTTTTAAGAAAAAGGGTTTCTTGTCTTGTGTATCTTGACCTCTGACTACAGCTCAGTCTGAGCACAAATACAGTGTTTATGTTGCTCAGACAGTAATGTGTGATGCTGGCAACATCAGTTTCATGGATTCGAACCCTAGAGATGAATGCATGTAATGCAGATGGGAAGTTCATTAATCATTAATTGTTGTTCTAGTTTTTTGTAATTCAAACCAGTTTCACCGCCTCAAATCACGCCTTTCTCAATTGTTACTGCACTTCCTCAAAGCATCTGAGAAACCCTTTTCTTTCGCCATCTCCTTCCTCTCTGTTCTGACTCACAGTCATGCAGCATTTCTCTTTTTAGACAGCTTTTCTTGTAATATTACTTAGAAAGTGTTTGTTATATAACAAACATCGCACATTTCTTAATTGATGAATTCTGCAAAATTTCACCGTTTTTTTTCTTTTCTTGTTTATTACTATGAAGCTGCTTTGAAACAACGTTCACTGTATTAAGCACTATAGAAGTAAACATGATGTTTGGAGACGTTTCAATCATCCACTCCATTGATTATTAGAGGATTAAACACCACCTAACGAAGAGAAATGATGTTGATCAGATGTCTGCTTTTGAAGTGTTTTTCAGTAGGGTTTTTTTATTTATTGATTAATTATTTATTATTTTTTTATGTTAAATTTTTATATATTAATTATTTTTTTTTGTTACCTGAAATAAAATGAAACTAATTATTTTGTTTCAGCTAGCTGCCAAACTATTTCTTGTTTTCACTTAGTTTAACTTGAAATAAAATAACTGAAATTAAAATTAATACAAATTATGTCGTAAAAATGACAGCAAATACACGACAAAATTATTAAAACTTAAATTAAATTAAATTAAAAACACAAAAATATATATAATAGTATGTAAATTATACTAAAATAACACTACATCTCTATAGGGTTATGTTTTAAAAACAATTCAGAGAACAATTTTGTAAAAAAAAAATGACAGACTAATGTCCATTTTCTATTTTCAATTAATCCTGGTGCCTTTTGAGTATATACTGCCTAAAATTTACCTCCATAATGGGGCATGTTGTCACAAAAACACACAACAAAAATATTAAAACTTACACTAAAACTAAAATTAAAAGGAAAAGGGGAAAATAAAAATATAAATATAAAAAAATTTAGATTTTTTTTTTATTCTAAATATGAATTACCATCATACAAAAATATTATATAAAATAAATAATAATATAATATACAAATAAATAATACTACAAAGAAGTAGAAAATAATAAATGACATAAAAACGTTTTATTTCCATTTTATAGTTTAACTCGATGTACTAAAATACCTAAAACTAAAATAAATGTGATTAAAAACTATATGGATATTTAAAAACAAGAAACACTAATAAAAACGCAAAATTACTAAAACTAACGAAAAATGTAAAAATCTAAGTAAAACTAAAATGAAGCATAAAATATAAAAAATAAAATCTAATTCAAAATATTCACTCAAAATAGTATTCACTTTCAATATCATATATAACACATACAGTATATACGCTGTGGAGGTTTAGAAAATGTGTTAGTATGCAACATCAGACAAAAGCTGCGAAGTCAAGCTCTGCTGCGCTGCGGACGCAGACAGGCCTATTGTTCCTCACAGCTCACATATGATCACAGCATTGTTCCTCTCGGTGCTTCTGCTGCCATCAGCCCGTGAACACACACTCATCTCAAACCCAGACTGCCCAACCGCAGATCATTCACGGCTGGTTAGTGGGAAAAACGCTTCGTGTGCAAGTCTTCACAAGCCTGGGCTCAGCATGAGAATACAATCATTTCACAAAACACCTTCCTGCTCTGCAACTCTCTGAGAACAATGAGCAGATGCCCTGAAGGAGATCATGTGTTGTGTGAGAAGTTACCAGGTAGGCGATGACTTCATAGCCCTGCTCCTTTAGCCACAGCAGAATACAGGAGGTGTCCAGACCCCCGCTGTAGGCCAGAACCACCGAGCCCTTCGACATCTGACCGCTCTGGACCTTCAGAGAGAGAGACTTTAGCCACAGCAGAACGCACAGACACACACACACACAAAGAGACACACACGCACACACACACACAGAGAGACACACACACACACACACGAGCATCACTTCAGCTAAAATACAACACTGGACCCCAAAATATTATTGCAACATTTTTAGACTTTATCTTTTTTTGCCACAACACTTTAGAGAAAACATAAATATTTTACACGTATATATATATATATATATATATATATTTTTTTTTTTTTCAAATTATATATATATATATATATATTTTTTCCAGCTAGCAAAACTGAAATATTTTACATTTTCGTTTGTATTTTTTTTTTTATAAATTATGATATATTGACATAAAAAAATTTAGAAAAAAAAACTATATGGACATTAAAAATAAATAAATAAATAAAAAAAAGACAAAAAAGAATAATAAATTGACAAAAAAAAACACTAAATCTAACTGCAATTAAAAGGAAAAGGTAAACTATATATACACTTTACACTTAAAGAAAACATCAAATATCGTATGCTATAATGTTTATACTATGTAATATTTGATTAATATTAAATATAAGATAAAAATGATTGATTTAAATGGTTTTTAGGTTATTTTGGTTATTTTAATTGTCTAATATATGAATATATAAAATTTAATTTATATATATATATAATAATAATTTTTTTTTTTGTTTTGGATTAATATATGTATTTAAATAAAATAATAATTATAAAAACTATATAAGCATATTTAAAAACAACAAAAACTAATAAAAATGACAAAAATGAATAACAAAATCACTACAACTTTAGCTAAATTTAAAAATAAAATACCAAGGCAACACTTCTCATTTCTATTTAGTTTAACTCAAAATATCAACAAAAACGATAGTAGAATATTTAAGGAATGTTGTTGTTTATGTGGTTTCAACACTCAGTAAGAGAGCAGCTGATGATTAAAGCATCAGTTTATGAATGACTGAGACAGTTAACGGTTTACAGATCAAACTAAACGCACTTTTAAATTCTACATTCATACACACAATATGCTATTCTTATTAGACCTGCAGAAATAACATGAGAATCAGCATAAATATCGATCATTTTAAATCACTGTTCACATAAGCAACAACAAAAACAACAACAACCTGTTACTGTAAATAAACACTGAATAAATCACGCCAGATTCATATTCACGAGAAAGTATAAATAAACAATACATATAAAGGCAGTAACTCACCTGAAGACAGAAGGAAATAGAAATTAATTATGGATCAGATGCGTTCAGCTCCGAATCCAAATCCAGTTTGGCTGCTTGCAAAGTGCACGTGCTCTGTTATATTACGCGCATGCTCTCTGACCCCGCCCCCCGAACACACGAGCCAATCAGATAGCATACATGCACACACACATTATTACACTAACAAAATTATTTTTTTTACATTTGCAATATAAGATTTCATGAGCTGTCCTCATACTCTAATACTGTGTCTCTGTATGAACAAGATCTGTCAAGATTATGAAGGTCATTTATTTTGAAGATAAGTAGCTATGTGTACAGTCCAATTTATTTATAGAGGAAATTAAAAGTCATAAAAGAATTACATTAATTTTAAAATTATTTATTTAAAATGATAAAAGACCAAACAGAGCAAAAATGGTGATATTAATTGTCCTTGCACGATATCTGACAACCACTTATTTATATATATATATAAAAATAAACTCTAAATTAACTCTGCATATCATCTATTCAAACATCTTGTTTCTGCAATATTTCTCTTCACATTTATTTTTTATTATTGTTTACTTTAAAAATGATATGATCAATACTTCATGGCAACATTAATTTTCCCATTACTTTAACTCGTTAGAATAATTTAACCAATTAAATTTTTTTATGCAGCATCTGAACTTAAGAAATTGGTAGATATTTTTACAGTGCAATTTAAAAATAACATACAATTTTATTAATTTGCATGATTCTCCAGATTTAGAAATCACACTTTTAAATGTGAGCCTTCTCATATAGTTTAGAGATTGACAAGTTATTAAAAATGCCCTCACTGTAAAAACTAATGTTGAATTTTTTTTTTTAAAAATCAACAAATTATGGCAACATGTTTTCCAATTACTTTAGCTCATCAAAATAATTCCAACTTCATTTTACGCTTTTCGATTTAATTTATAATTCAACTTAATATGCTGAAATTACACAGAATTTGATTATACTTAAAAACTAATGAATGCAAGTTAAGTTGAAATAGACGAATTTACAAGATTTTTCCAGATCTTTGAAGTCTTTCTAGAGGGTTTTTTTCTTCTCCAAACATTGAAGTGGTGAATTAAAATAAAAATATCTTGATTTCTCATCCTTTTTGTCTTATTTTAATGCTTTTCCCTAATCGAGAAGCACAAGAACTGAGACTATACATGCACACCAATAATCTTCACGTGCCTGTAAGATCAGCTGTTATAATTAATTGCATCAACTATTGTGTTTACACAGTAAAATACCTATATTGTGTAACTCTCATCACGAGGATGCACATAAATGCAGTCAATTAGAACACAAGCACATTTGGTTCATTTGTTGGTTTTGCTTTATTTGTCCGCCACGATCTGAAAACCCAAAGTCAAAAATACAATATAAACCTTTTTCTGTGAATTAGAACACAAGCACATTTGGTTAATTTGTTGTGATAATTCTGTCTCGTTCGTCCGGCGTCGATTGTAAAACAACAGAATCTGACAAACGGCAGACATCCCGAGACACACACAGTACAGAGTTCACAGCAGCGATCTGACGTCTGATGCACCGGGGCCCTCAGGGGCCAGAAGCATCGCAAATAACATGATAAAGAGCCCAGGAAGAGGACGATCCGATGCACTCCATATCATGTGCATCTACATCTCTCCATAAACACGGTTTCATTATTAAACACAAAACGAGCTTGAAACGAATCGGAATCTCCTCAATTGCTGCGACGTAAATAAAACTCCAGGATCTAACAACGCGCTAAAAATAAACTGGGCTCCTCGTGAACATCTCCTCACCAGTCCTTCTTCTTCTCGTCCACTGAAACGCCTCCGGGGCCGAGCGCCACCACCAGCAGCAGGCCTCCGATGACCGAGGTGGTCTGGAAGAAGTCGTACTTGAGGAAGTCGTGCATGGGTTTGTAGGAAGGCACCGTCCAGAAGGCGTTGAAGTAGACGTTGATGGCCAGGAGCCACAGCACCAGCGTCAGAGCGGCCAGCTTCGTCTTCAAGCCCACGGCCACCAGGACGATGAGCGCCGTCCCCACCATGTTCTGCAGGATCTGACGCACAGAGAACACACAGGAGTCCGAAATTAAGATTACGACATGCCCATTATTTTTAAGATGTTTTTTAAGCTACTTTTCGCCTTAAAAGATGTTTCGTGGATACGAGCCCCGATGTTTCTGGGTGTATCTGAACGTGCCAGACTTGAGACACGGCGTGCTGAAACACTTGAAGAGACTCACGGAGAAGAAGCTGGAGTCGAAGTGCAGCAGCGTCATGAACATGAGCACCAGAAGCACACGGCCTCCCAGCTGCATGTACTGCTTCGGAGAGCTCTGTCCCATCGACGGCACGCCCGCAAACATGCTCTTCCCCTCGGAGCGAGACTCGGCCAGCAGCAGCAGCAGCCCTCCACTCAGAGCCAGGTTCCTGCACAGACACACACCAGCCTCAGGACACGCGCACACCGTCTCTCTCCGCTCACAGACTGAGCTCATGCACAGTCAGATTTTATTATGGATCACACAGTAGAAGATGCATCTGACGGCTTTTGTGTTTTTGTTATTGAGGAGTCTCTTTCATGCCTGAATTCACTGAAGACTTTCAGTGCAAATATGCAACAATAGAGATCATCAAACAGTGGAAAAACCCTATTACAGCAACGTTTCTGAACTGAAAACAGGAAACACAGATAGTCATTTCTGAACAAAGTAATATTAGCAACCACTGAAATACTGGGAATTACTAATACATCTTGTGTCGCAAATTCATTCAGTTTGGTGCTGAACACACACCACACAAGTTTCTATTAAATGCATTCACTACCTAATCACTTAAAGAACCGAGTTTGCTTTTATAATATAAGTGTATAATTAATGTTAACTAAAACTTAAACCGTTTTAGTTACTTGAAATAAAATAAATGTTATCTGAAATAAAATTGTTACTTGAAATATAATAAATGTTTTTTGTAATAAGATATTTGTAAAATTAATATTTAGTAGTAAAGTATTTTTTTTTAGTTTTTTTTAAATAAAATGTTTTTTAATTTTTCTTTCGATTTTAAGTTCTAAAATAAATAACTAAAATAAATTAATAACTAAATAAAAAAATAAACTAAAATAAAATAAAATAACTACATAAACTAAAAATAATAAATAAAAAAAATATACATATCTAGAAAAAAACGAATAAAAATGACAAAAAACAACAATTAAAATGAAAACAGAAATATAAAATAAAATAAATATAGTAACAACTTTAAGAGTATCTTGATGATACTAAAATGACAATAGTATGAACAGAATATCATTTGTTTAGTTTAATTCGAAGTTCTAAAATTAGTAAAACTAATTAAGAAAATGAATAAAAACTTGGAATAGTAAAAAAAAAAAATACAAAAAACTAACTAAAATTAAAAACTCTAATTATAAATGTTACAGTATCTGAATGATTCTAAACTAACGCTGGTTTCAGCAGAGAATCAGGAGTGACACCGGATTCGGCTCCAGTGTGAACGGTGTTCATGACAGCGTTCATCTGAACTCACCTCATGAGGAACTTGAGATCCCACAGAATACTGTAGGCGACCGTCTGAAACACAGAGATGCGCTGATGAACACGAGCTGAAGCTTCAGACTCAGAACTACTCACAATAACACTGACGCACAGACCTGCAGCGCAATGATGCCGAACAGACCAAAGCAAGCGTACTGAACCAAGTTTCTGCTGAGCACCAGGACGCATCCACCTGCGGACGAGACATCATCACATCAGCTCCACAGGACACTGTCACATGTGTCCCTGCAGCACAGAAGCAGTCATCAGTAGCACAGGTATATTTGTAGCAATAGACAACAATACATTGTATGAGTCACAATTATACATTTCTCTTTTATGACAAAAATCATTAGGATTAGGATGGCCACTAAAACTGATGTATATTTGATATATAATTAGATATGTATTTTTCCTGTCTATATTTTATGTAGAGTAAGGGGAATTGAATTAAATGCTCATACTGTTTGTGAAGCTGTTTTATTTATCGATATTTTACATTGTTCCTGAATGTAAGAATAAAATGCAACTTTTACACCAAATTAACCTAATTATTTTACTAATTGTATCTGGTTTTATAATGTAAATAACTAAACTGTGTGTGAACCAGAATTGCTATAGTTTACGAAAACTTAAACCATATTGAATCATATTGAAATGTGCTATATAAATAAACTTGCATTGCCTGTAAACAATATTTCTGTTACTTGAAATAAATATTAACTGAAATAGAATTTTAAAAACTTCATATTTCAGTTATATTTCTCATTTTTGTTTAATTTTTCAAACACTAAAATGAAAAATGAAAATGAATAAATAAAAATATTAAATTAAAAATATTATATTAAAAGATAAATATATTATAGATAAAGAATTTAAAAAAAGTTTTTATAACTAAATTTTTATAAGTAAAATTGAAAATAAAATGTGAGTATGAGTGGATGTGAGCGTGTGTGTGAGTGCTGTTGTGTGTACGACAGTGTGTTGTGTGAGTGACGTGAGTGAGTGATGTGAGGTGCAAGTGAGTGTGTGTGTGTGTGTGTGTGTATGAGTGTGTGTGTGTGTGTGTGTGTCGTGGTGTGTAGAGTGTGTAGTGTGGTGTGTATGAGTGTGGGGTGTGGTGTGTGGTTGTGTGTGTGAGGGGAGTGTGAGTGGGGGTGTGTGTGAGTGTGTGTGAGAGTGTGTGTGTGTTTGTGTGTGTGTTTGTGTGTGTGTGTGTGTGTGTGTGTGTGTATATGAGTGAGTGTGTGTGTGAGTGTGTATGTGAGTGTGTGTGTGTGTGTGAGAGTGTGTGTGTAGTTGTGTATGTGTGTGTGTGTGTGTGTGAGAGTGTGAGAGTGTGTGTGTGTACTTTTACAGCTATCTTTGTGAGGGCCAGTTTGAGTTTTAGATCATCAGAGTGAGGACATTTTGGCCAGTGCTCACTTTCTGAGAGTCTTTTAAAAGCCTGTTTGAGGGTCAAGACTTGGTTTTAGGGGTCAGGTTATAATTGGGTAAAGGGTAGGTTTAGGGTAAGGAGCTAGAGACTGCATTGTGTCAATGTATGTCCTCACAAAGAGTTGTGTGTTAGTGTGAGTGAGTGTGTGAGAGTGTTTGTGTGTGTGTGTGTCTCTCACCGATCTGTCCGATGAGGTTGAGCAGCACGAAGCCGGTGGCGAGGAAGTACCCGCAGCTCCAGGTGGCCTCGATGTAGTCTCTCTGCTCGCTCCACTGGAACCACATGCGGATGCCGTCCTCCAGGAAGGTGCTGATGAGAAACAGGCGAGCGACGTGAGGCAGATACTGCTTAGTGACCCGCAGGAACTGAAAAAAACACAAGAGCAGCAAACGTCACATCACAATCATCTGACGCTAACCACACACACACACACTCACACTCACTCATATATAAGACCTGTGTTGGCAAAATGAGTCACACGATCAAAATTGAGTTATTTTTATTTTCACTTTCTCCATTAAAGACCTATAATATAGACAAATATAATATTAAAATTAAAAGTAAAAATATGATAAATATTTTAAACATTGTGACACGTGTCCCGAGCTCTCATCAGCGTCGCCCTGGAAACCGAGCAGTCACACCTGCTCCTGCTCGTCACGGGCTGAGCGGCCACACCTGCGGATCAAGAACCGCATACTTAAGCACAGCAAACGAACACAAAGGTGAGCGATGTCTCCAGCAGAGCCAGCTAATCCTACTGATCTGTCTTGCTTGCAGAGAGCA
>NC_056601.1:35850858-35850973 GCF_018340385.1 Cyprinus carpio | reverse complement strand
GGGTTTTCCTTTCCCACACGCCCTGTTGGCTCACGTGTCTTCTCTGGTTTACATTTTACATTACATTTAATCATTTAGCAGACGCTTTTATCCAAAGCGACTTACAAATGGCGAC
>NC_056601.1:35803626-35846694 GCF_018340385.1 Cyprinus carpio | reverse complement strand
CGCATACTTAAGCACAGCAAACGAACACAGGTGAGCATGTATAGAAATATTCTGAAATATAAGTATTTCTAAAATATTGTTTAAATAAGCAACAAAAGATGAAATATATAAGGGGACGTTTTTTTTTTGAAATTTTTTTTATTTAAATTTTATTTTTATATATTTTTTTTTAAAAGGGGTCTAAAAACTAATAACAAAAATTAAATTCAGACCAGTAGCGTTATTCTCGACTTCTAAACATCAAGACTTGACAAATTTAATGTACTGTAAATGTAAACCTACAAGAGAAAATAGTTCTGTCCAAATGCACAGAAGAACAGCCTTCACGTAAATATCCACACAAATGACTTGCATTGGACACTGATAATTTACTGTTTATGCAACCCCACACACGACACACAATCCAAATAAAAAAAATAACGCAATAATACTAATAAAAAATCTACTATATGCCATATTGTTGAATGTGTCCCACCCACACACTTGTTATTTTTTTCGCACCTTTAATATGTGTCCCACCACCATTTCCAGAACCTACTAAATCTGTACATACTTGAATTGTGGTGAATTAAAAAGTTTATTTAAAATGGGAAAGGAGATTATCTAGGAGTTGTGCTTTTTATGACAGCGCACCATAAAAATCCAAAAAGAAGATAAGGGCAAGTAGAAAATTATGCAATTTAATATGTATTTTTTGTATGTTTCCTGTACTTAAATGTATGTTTTGTATGTTTCCTGTACACTCATCTTGCACTCTGAGATCACAACCCCTGAGGAACTCTGAAGAGATCTTGATGATTCTGGCATTAATGTGCAGAGCCATGATTTCACGTGAAGACAGCGGAGGAAGCGTCAGGTGTTGTGAAACCCTCACTAGAGCTCACGAGCGGCCAAAATAGCAGCAGATATAAACAGAAACTCATGCAGGCAGCCATCAAAAAAACAGAGCAGAATCCCCAAGTGTGTGACTGACCTGACACCAATCAGAGCTCAGTTACAGTAACGACACCGATGAGAGTTTTATGTGCTGCTCATTAGTGAAGAACTCCATCAACAACCAGGACAAACATCTACTAATATATTCACACAGGAAAACACCTGTTATTAAGATAAAGTTGATTTGAACTGAACCTGAATGATAAAAATATACAGAAATGTATTTTATTTCTGGGAGATGCCACAGCAACTTTAGTTTAACTTGATGTATTAAAATAAATAAAATGAAAAATAAAATTGCAATAAAAAATTAAATTAATGAAACAATTTAGCTCAGTGTTATTTTAGCATAATTGAGATACTATTATGGTTTTTATTAATATTTTGGACTTTTTTATATTTTCTGTTTTTATTTAAATTTTAGTTAAAGTTTTAGTAACATTGCTCATTTTTTGCTGACAGTTTTATTCGTTTTTTTTTTAAGTTTTAGTTATTTTAGTAATTGACTAAAACCTTAACACACCTATTTTTCAAAAAATGTTTTATAAAAAAATCTAACAGTATTTCTATTTCTGCAGCATGTAGTGAGCACACATACTGAATCCCATAATGCAATGCGCTTGACCTTCCATTTCCAAAGATACACATGAAACACAGATAAAAACAGCTGCGGTACATCTCTTTCTTGACTTATTATTTGACAGAACTGACAAGAGTCTGACATTTTTACAAAAACCTGGGGGAACAAAACATGAAAGACACCAGCTAAACTAAACATGTAACATATGCTGCATATGCATTATGCAACAACACACACTGCTCTATCACTTATCACTTCTTTTTTCTACTTTTTGGATACCTGTGACTATATAACAAACATTATAAGTGCATTTCGCTTCACCCAGTAACCCGAACTCCTGCGATTCTCTCACTTTTCCACATTTAGATTTGCAAGAGGGTTTAAGTTACATCTTGAAACGCATCTTCAGAACCATATGCTGCTGGAAGTCACACACATGATCTGAGCAAAAAACTTTATCAGCATGATGAGGAGCAGAAAAATGCATTAATTATTATTGATGCAAACATGATGATTTTTTATGATGCGAGACAAAGAAAGTGCACGTGTTTGAAAGGTCATTATTATCAGAGCCTACTCTGAGCAAAGCAGTCAATAAAATAAAGTTCAGTAACGTGACAGTCCTTTAAGCATGTTAATAACTGAACAGTATTAAACTTTCAGAGCAGATTAAGCTTCTCATTTAATATAAAAGCATGAAAACGTGCACTTGCATTAAATGTGCATGTTGTATCGCAGTTACTTCCTCTCTGAATATGTTCAAACATCATCTGGCAACCAGTATTTGTCTCTAAATTCAATGCACGAACATGCATTTCATTTTCAAACGCGAGTAATGCCAGAATGCCAATAAGACAACTCAGCCGCAGTCTTGTTATACAGGGCTAATGTGAGTGACTAATGCACACAAACACAACCGACAGCTTTAATAACGCATAATGCGATATATTTCTCATGCATATGTCCGATGCCTGTCATGCACACTGTTAAATGCAGATTATATAGCCGCTGTTTGGCTGGCGCACCTGATCCGCCGCGTCCTCCGCCGCGCTCATCAGATCCTCGCGCCCCATCACTCACCGATCAGCACGATACTAATGTAAACACGCGTGCGTCTGTCAAACACTACTCACAACTACTGCTGCCTGCCTGGGCCTCCGCCGTCCCACAGTGCACCGCGGCGGCGGACCAAAAGCCTCCTCTCCTCGAGCGCGCGCACAGCGGCCTCCCGCGAGCCACGTATACTCAACCGTGCGCGCGCACGCACAGCGGAAAAGTCAGATCCCCTTCAACATTTCCGACAAAATAACTAGTTTTTAGTTTCAACATTTCCGACAAAATAACTTTAAATCAAGCACATTCTAAATGGAACTGTAGGTATAATATATATAATCATGCATCCATACATAAATCTACTAACAATAGCTAGTATTGCATTACTGTATTATTATAACTAGCATTTATATTCATATTTATTATAATTATAATTATACATATAATTAATAATAATAATAGTTATTTATTTATCATTAACTTGTTATTAGTATTAAATAAATTACATTATTATTTTTTTTTTTTTTTGTTATTTTATAAGTTAAATTTAATTTAATTGATTTCTTTTGTGTTTACATTCACACACACACACACACACTAACTCACTCACTCACACACACACACACTCACACACAAAACATAAAAATGTCATTCTTATATATAAAAACAAGGATATTTTAATACATGCCATACACAAACACAAGTAAAGACTCACAAACCTGCTGGAATAGCGTTATATTAAAGCCAGAGATGTACATGAATGAATTGTTGCTAGTGTCTGGTGTTATGATATAATTCCTAATCCTTCTGATTTTCTTTTTTGATTTTTTGTTTAATCAGTTGTATAATGATTTTATATTTTAATAGACCTGAGTTCACACAAACTGTAAGCAGTTTTTTTATTAACTAACACTACTCTCAAAGGTTTTTTGTTAAAAATGAACATGAAATAAAACAATAAGTTAAAACTATAATTGTATCTAATGAATAAGAGTGTTGTCAAACACAACATGCATCTTTGCGTATGAAAATCCCTTTATTTGGATCCAGAAACAATGAGAGAGAAAACAGTTTCAATGAGTTACAAACTTTATTATTTTCCATTGGCTTTTCCAACATGTTTACAACCTTTCTTCTTCTTGTTCTTCTTTATTTTTTTTATTAGAGCTTGTTAGTATGAGCCTGCAGACAACATGGAAGTTAAACATTGAAGATACACATTAAAGACATTTCTCACCACATTCAGTTAAAATAAATAAATAAATATAATATATATAATATAATATAATAGAATATAGCTTAATATAATATAATATAATATAAATATAATATATATATTATATATATATATATATATATCTATAGAGAGAGGAGAGAGAGAGAGGCAAGTTTAGGAGAGAGAGATTAGATCGATAGTTTCATAGATAGATTAGAGCCACAAGAAAGAGAGTAGAGCGACAGAGAGAGAGAGCAAAGCATAAACATTTTAAAAGAATTAACATTTGTGTATTGTGTAAATCTGTTATTTTAGTATAAGATATGATTATAGTTTCTTTTAATATTTTGAATTAGTTATTTTCATATATTCAGTTAATACGTTTTATTAACTGGGTTCTGTTTTTGTCAATTTATTAGCCTTTTTTAATATACTATATATTTTATTAACTGGGTTCTGTTTTTGTCAATTTATTAGCCTTTTTTAATATACTATATATTATAAAATAGGAAAATAAATGTAGGAAATAACTGTTTTGGCAAAGTAGCTGAAATAGTTTTTTTTTTTTTATTTTAATAATGAGCACATAAATGAGAAATACTGTTTTGGCAAGTAGCTGAAATAAGTTTTTTTTATTATAAGTCATGAATTTTTATGAATTAAAAAATGAAAAATTTTTAGTATAATTGAGATATGACTGTAGCTTTGGTTAATATTTTTAGTTTTTAGATTTAAATTTTTTCATTAATTTTAATACATTTTATTGATTTTTGTGTGTTTTCGTCATTATATTAGCCTTATTTTTAAATGTATTGTAATATTTATTTTTTATTCATTTTATTTTTTATTTTTTTACTATAATAACAGCGATGTGTGACACTGTGAAGCCAACCTGTAAATCAAAAACAGATTACATTTTTTAATGTATTTATTTTTTATTCATTTTATTTTTTATTTTTTTACTATCACACACACCTTTTTGCGTTTCTGGATCTGGTTTTCTACTTCCATTTCAGACACGTCTTCATCTTCCTCATCATCGGTCTGAAAATCATCTTCCTCAGCATCACTGACGTTCTGCTCATCGTCCGGCTTCTTCACGGTGAACACAGACGCTGCAGAGAGACACAATTAGTGCTGTTAATCAGGATTAATCACATCCAAAATAAAAGTTTTTGTTTACATATTATGTGTGTGTGTACTTTATCTATATATAAAAATACACACACACACACAATATATGTATTTTGAAAATATTTACATGGATTTACATGTATATATTTATTTAACTTGTATTATATATATATATTCACATTTAATATATAAACATAAAAATTTTCTTAATTATATACTATACAGTAGTCAACATTTGAAGAGGATCAAAACCTTTCACCAAAGATTGCGTTCTTGTCTTAGGACAACTTTGTTGAACTTTTTTGATCCACTTCAAATGTTGACTACTGTATACATAATAAATATAAACACACACACACATATATGTGTCCCTGCAGCACAGAAGCAGTCATCAGTAGCACAGGTATATTTGTAGCAATAGACAACAATACATTGTATGAGTCACAATTAACATTCTCTTTTATGACAAAAATCAATTAGAATATTAAGTAAAGATCATGTTCCATGAAGATATTTTGTAAATATTCCTACCGTAAATATGTCAAAACTTAATTTTGATTAGTAATATGCATTGCTAAGAACTTCATTTGAACAACTTTAAAGATCATTATTTAGATTTTTTTGCTCCCCTCAGATTCTTGACTCAAATAGTTGTATCTCTGACAAAGATTGTCAATATCACTGGATGGTATTGTTGTGTCATATTTATTCAGCTTCAGACGATGTATAAATGTTTGTAAATTGAAAGTTTTGTTTTGTTTTTTGGATTAATCACGATTAATGGTTTGACAGCACTATTAGTGATCAGCTCATTATTAATGAAGAGTGGCACTGACGTGGGTAAAGATCGGACATGCTGTCTGAGGAGTCGCTGTCCTCGCCGCCGCTCGTGCTCGGGGTCCAGACGCCGCTGTCCTGTTTCCTGCTGATTCGTCGTTGATTTCTTTGTTGTGGGACGATCCTCTTTTTGTGGGGCCTCTTTGGGTCTCTTCTTCTGCTTGAGCTGCACAGGAACGAACTCCACTCCCTGCCGGACACACTCCTCATCTGACCACAACAACACAAGCGCTCAGTAACGTCATGCAGAGCTGCGATGGGTCAAACAAACACGGATGTGTGACTTACACTGCTCCAGAGCCCTCCTGTAGCGTCTGCCGCTGACGTGACGCAAAACATGCTGCGGCACACGGTTGATGTGACGTAACGTGAGCTTGCAGAAGAGATGATCTCTGAGGAAAAACACAATGCTGACTTTTAATATTTTGACAAAATGTATGCTGTTTAAGACCCTAAAGACGCAGAAGGGTTAAACTTATTGCTGCTGGTCTCTGAGGGTTAAAGTGTGAATTCACACACCTTCAGAAGTGTTCTTAGTGTAGTGTAGTGAAGTATAGTGTACTGTAGTGTACTGTGGTGTACTGTAGTGTAGTGTGGTGTACTGTAGTGTAGTGTACTGTAGTATAGTGTACTGTAGTATAGTGTACTGTAGTATAGTGTTGTGTACTGTGTGTAGGTGTGTGTAGTGTGTAGTGTAGTGTAGTGTAGTGTGTTTTGTTTTGTGAGTGTAGTGTGTGTACGTGTAGTACAGTGTAGTGTAGTGTGGTGTGTGTAGTGTGGTGTAGTGTAGTGTAGTGTTGGGTGCTAGTGTGTAGTGTTGTTTGTGTACTGTAGTACAGTGTAGCTGTAGTGTGGTGGTGTGTAGGTATGCTAGTGTAGTGTGGTACTGTAGTGTACTGTAGTGGTGGGGTGTACTGTACTGTAGTGTAGTAGTGTAGTGTAGTTGTGGAAGTATAGTGTACTGTACTGTAGTGTAGTGTAGTGTGGTGTAGTGCAGTGTAGCGTATTGTAGTATAGTGTACTGTAGTATGGTGTAGTGTACTGTAGTGGAGTACTGTGTAGTGTAGTATGGTGTAGTGTACTGTAGTGTAGTGTGGTGTACTGTGTAGTGTAGTGTGGTGTAGTGTGGTGTACTGTAGTGTAGTGTAGTTTAGTGTGGTGTAGTGCAGTGTAGCGTATTGTAGTATAGTGTGCTGTAGTACTAGGGCTGGACAATATATCGACGATATAGACCAGTGCATCTCGTCAGTAAAGCCGGTTCCATGATTAGGGGTACGGTGTCCCCCATGTACTGTGCTTTTCAAATGGAGCTGCAGTTAATAAACAGAGCCGTAGTTTACTGAGTAGTACGCTATATCGTGTTCATTATTGACGATGATGTCGCCTTTGATATGAACTCGATATAGCGTAGTGCGGTGTAAACCTACGGCTCTGTTGTATTTTTACTGCAGCTCCATGTGAAAGTGCAGGTGTGGGGTTTACCGTTAATCATGGTGGGTGTTTTACTGACGAGAAGCGCATGTACTATCGTTCGTATGTTGTTGTACTGTCATATCGTTCGATATATTGTACTGTAGTGTTGTGTAGTTTAGTGTAGTGTGTTGTAGTGTAGTGTACTGTAGTACTGTGTAGTGTAGTGTTTGTGTAGTGTGCTGTAGTGTGGTGTGCTGTAGTATAGTGTACTGTAGTGTGGTGTAGTGTACTGTTGTGTACTGTACTGTAGTATAGTGTAGTGTGTTGTACTGTAGTGCTGTGTAGTGTAGTGTAGTGTAGTGTGTTGTACTGAGTGTACTGTAGTGTAAGTGTAGTGTAGTGTGTGGCATATTGTGTTGTGTTCTTGGTGTAGTGTAGCGTACTGTAGTATAGTGTACTGTAGTACAGTGTACTGTAGTGTGGTGTGTAGTGTAGTGTACTGTAGTGTTGTGTAGTTTAGTGTAGTGTGGTGTGGTGTACTGTGGTGTAGTGTGTTGTGTTGTGTAGTTTTGTTGTAGTGTAGTGTTGTTGTGGTGTACTGTAGTGTAGTGTAGTGTAGTGTGGTGTAGTGCAGTGCAGCGTACTGTAGTATAGTGTTGTGTACTGTAGTACAGTGTACTGTAGTATGGTGTAGTATACTGTAGTGGAGTGTTTTGTACTGTAGTACTGTGTACTGTAGTGTTGTGTAGTGTGGTGTACTGTAGTGTAGTGTAGTATAGTGTTGTGTAGTGTCAGTGTGGTGTAATGTAGTGTAGTGTAGTGTAAGTAGTGGTGTAGTGGTGTACTGTAGTGTAGTGTATGTGTGTATGTGGTTGTAGTGTAGTGTGGTGTGGTGTGGTGTACTGCACTGTAGTATAGTGTACTATAGTGTAATGTACTGTAGTGTAGTATAGTGTACTGTTGTGTAGTGTTGTGTACTGTAGTTGTGGTGTAATCTAGTGTGCTGTGGTTGTATAGTGTAGTGTGCTGTAGTGTGTGTGGTTGGAGTGTGGTGTGCTTTAGTTGGAGTGTGGTGTGCTTTAGTAGTGTGTACTGTTGTGTTTAACTACTGTACTGTGTGTAGTAGTGCTGTAGTGTACTGCAGTGTAGTGTGGTACGTGTACTGTACTGTGTGTGTACTGTTGTGTACTGTACTGTAGTATAGTGTACTGTAGTGTGGTGTAGTATACTTTAGTGTAGTATAATGTAGTGTACTGTAGTATAGTGTACTCTACTGTAGTATAGTATAGTGTAGTGTACTGTAGTGTAGTGTACTCTACCGTAGTATAGTGTACTCTACTGTAGTATAGTATAGTGTACTGCAGTGTGGTGTGGTACAGTGTACTGTGGTGTACTGTAGTGTGGTGTAGTATAGTGTACTCACGGCTGTTTAGTGCTGCTGACTATGTGCGGCTCGTACTGGCTGTAGTCAAACTCGGCCTGAGCGCGCAGGTTCTTGTATTTGCTCCCCGCGGTGAAGCGCTGCAGCTCGGCGAGGCTGCAGGGAAACTCGTGCGCGTTCAGAGAGCAGCGGATCTGGCAGATTTCATACAAATAACATTCAAAAACACGCTTCCTCCACTTCAGCTCTTCACAGTGATCATAAGAACAGCTGCCATGATTCTGACCTTCTTCGAGTCTGTGAGCTGAAAGCAAGGATGCTTCTGTAGAAATGATCTCAAATCTTCCGGTAAATCCTCCATAACAGCAGAAATAAAATACCAACCAACCGAGTCTATAGAAGGGAAAACCTGTAACCGGTAATTATTACCACAACACCGCTGAAAGAAACCACACTAAACCTCAAACTAAGAGGATAAACGCTTCTGTTTTGGTGCACATGCTGCGCAGCGCGACGTCATATAAACACGACGCTGACCTAGGACCAAAGACTGTCCAGCGAAATGCCTGAAACGATCATTTTTAAAGCAGCGAAGTCGTAAGAGATTTTAAAGTCGTCTCAGAATTGAAATATCGGCTCTGATATATTCAGTATTTAAAATAATGAAATATTAGGAGCTGAGACAGCAGCGGGTTTGTATTTCTGATGAGGCGTGTCACTGGACGCTCGTGACAGTCAGCTGATCCTGAGCTGTTCGTCTCTGATAATCAGTCTTATATCTTGTCTACTTTTTTTAAACACACATGTAATAATTCGCTTTTATTCGGTAAATAGCGATGTCTGGACCGAACGGAGATCCCGATGTCTCAGCTGATGACGGAATCATCGAGGATGAAGATGAATTCAGTGAAGAAGGTATGAATCAACGCGTTAATTATTCACTACTTTATAAAGATGCGTTCTAATTCCACTGCAATCTTCTCATTTACTGTAATATGTCCGTGTTTCACTTTCGAATTAGTTTGGAATTCTATTATTCCCAGTGATGATGATTTTTAATAATTTCTGACTACTGCAATACATTTTTTTGTTTTTTATATATATATATATATATATATATATTACTACCTCATATACATCATTTTCCAATTATATATTTTATATTCTATATATTTTATTTTATCTAATTTATTTTGTAATTAATTATATTGTTCAGTTTTTATATTTATATTTTTTATTTTTTTATTTTTTATTTTAATTAATTTATTTAATAAAATTATATTGTAATTATTTATTAACCAGATAATAGAATTATAGATTGTTTATAACATTAATTATAATGATTTATATATTATTATCAACTTTTATATAAAGATTGTATAGATTTATTTATATATAAATATTATATAACTTTATATATATTCACCTTTTATAGTATTTTATATGATATATATATATTACAATAACTATTTTATAAGTAAATTATTGATAATTATATATTAATATTATATTTATAGTATATGTAAATTAAAATAAATATATATATATATATATATATATATTATATGTTTATATATATATTTATTAATAATATATGGGTTTGTGTGTTCTTATATAATTAAAAAAAATATAATAAAAATTGTTTGTACATAATTTTATTAATAACATTATGTTTTGATGTTTTATAACAATTATCATTATATTAATATTTACTCATATATATAATATTTATCAGTATATTTTTTTTTTTATTAAAATTTTTTTTTTGTTTTTTTTTAAAATTTTTAAATTTTATTGGAATTTTTTTTTTATTATTTATTTTTTTAGTTTTTTTTGATAATTTTATTTTTTTAATTATTTTTTTTTATTTATTTTGATTTTTTATTTGTTTTATTTTTTTTTTTATCTGTTTTGTGTTTGTATGTATTTTAATTTTATTTTAATGTGAAAATAATAATAAATAAATCTAATATAAGATTGTATAACATAAGCACTGGTATAAAAGAATTAATAGTAAAAGAGTAAAGTGAGAGTGATGTCTGACTCATCGTGTGTCCGAGTGAGGTCAGAGTGAGGTGTGATGATGCGAGTCTGTTTGATCAGAATACGCAGCGATCGACTCCATGCTGGACCAGATCAACTCCTGTCTGGACAACATCGAGGAGAGGAACGAGGCCCTGAACGGAAAACTGCACGAGCTGCTGGAGTCCAACAGAGAGGCTCGGAGAGAGTTCAGAGAACAGCTTCCTCCTCCTCCTCCTGATGAAGAGCCAGAGCCCGCTGAACACTAGAGGAACAAACCATCTGTCGACTGTCTAAACTGTGCTGTATTACATTAAAGCCTCTAATGGCTTATTACTTTCATAGGAATATGTTATTATAGAGTTATTATAGTCAACTATAAATATAAAAGCTTTAGGGATGCAACAATACAGTTAGTATTTAGTTAGAATAGAATGGATTGGCCATTACTGAGCGCTATAATAAACAGGTAATGTGTGTTTCCTTCATACTGGACACTAGAGGGCGCCCTCGCGCAGGAAATACACGTGCATCACAGAAGTAATAGAACTGATGCCCTTCCAGGAAATCTCTGGTATAAAGGCATCTATTCACTGTAACAGAGTAAAAATAAGATATAATGTTTAATGTTTCGATTGATGTAAGGACAATAAACACTCTCCTGTGACAATATCTGTGAGCGTAAGTGTTTTTTTCATTTCTTTCAATCCCTAGAAAGCATAAAAACATCTGTTACTTGAAATAAATTCAACTTTAAATAAAATAAAAATATAAAATCATTACCTGTAGTTGCCAAGGCATCATTTCTCATTTAAACTGTTTAACTCGATCTGCTAAAATAATAAAAATATAAATACAAATTAATAAAAAACTATGCAGACATAATAACAGACAAAAAAAAATACTAAAAACTTTACCTCAAAATGAAAAGAGAAAATATTAGAATATAAATAAACCAACTTAAAATCAAAACAGAAAATCTTTAAAAAAAATCTAAAAAGAAAATGAATAAATATTGAAAGCTATAGTAGCATCTCCACGATATTAAATAACACTCATACGGGGAAACTATTTTAAATACAATTATCAAGGATGTAAACAAATTCATAAAGAATCCAGGAGTCCTCGTAATCATCAAATATTTTAATAGAAATTAAAATGAGCCAAAAGCAGCAAACAAACACTGAAAACCATGAAGCTGAGCTGCTCTAAAACTCTGACCGTCGGGTTTATGATTAGCTTGCCTTAAAAACAGACGTATCTTCTGCTCATGATGAGAATCATGATTCAGTTATTACATCGTGTGATATTCTCAGCTCCACGAATCAAATCAGTCCTGAATCTGACCAAGCCTCCTGCTGAAGGCCAGTGTAAACCAGCCTGGTTTGCTGGTCTTAGCTGGTTTAAGCTGGTTTTGCTAACCTGACTACTGGGAACCAGTCTGATGATTGGTTTTCTTAAAAAAACAAAAAAAACAGTGTAACGTCTGAGCGGTTCCTTCCTTTAAAAACATTAAAAAATAAATTTCCAGCATTATTCTGGCAATGACAGATCAAGTCGTCAAATGAAGCAGCAGCAGCAGCAGCGATCGTACGATCAATAACACTTGACTGTAATCTGAATACAGTATGGAGATCATCTCTGGATCTGATCACATGCATCTGATGCATCAATGACACGACCGAAGGAAACAAGAACGCACGACTTCCTGTCAAACAGAACATTTCACCCCAAAACCAAATATATCTATATGGGTCAAAGACGAAAAAGTGTTTAAGCATAAAAAAAAGTGTAATACTGCTTTAAACTGTTGTAGTTTTTCCCCCAAAAAATGCTAAAAGTTTTGTTTTATTTAATTGCAATTTTGTTTTTGTTTATCTGAGAAAAAAATAAATATCATACATTTTCCCCTGATTTACAGAAGGGACGCACTACAATGTCATTCAGTGTAACAATCTCATCAGGCATATTTACAACAAAAAATCAATTTATGACACATTAAAAGACTAATTACTTTCACCCCAAACACTAATGAGTTGTAATTTTACATTTTTAACATTCGCCACTATCCTAGGTTTTGCCCATTTTGTCAATAAGAGCTTTTTTTACTAACTTAAAACACAAAATGTAGCATGCTCCATTATTCTTTTAGATATTTTAATATGTACACGTCAGAATAAGCATGTTGTTGGAATTTTTGCATAAATATTGTGTCACACTGAATGACAATGTAACATTATTTCAACCAAATTTTGACATTTTATTCTCCAAAAACTTATTTGAAGCCTTAAAAGTAGACATTTTACTTGCATTTAATGTGCTTTCTATTGACACAAAATCACTTTTGTACATTTCTTTTGATGCAGACATCTTAACGTCTTTGACCCATATATATACTTCTGAAGTATTTATGCATCAAGGTTGTATTGTTACACTGCCTGCGATTAAAAAAACAGCATTAAAATAATGAAAAAAACAAGATATGGATTAAAAATACACCATTAAAGTAATGAAAGTCATGCATGTTGATTGTATTATTGTGTATTTAATTTTCTTAAATTTTGAATTTGTATTTGATTGAGTTTGAGGTGTGACTGGTTCCGTTTATGAAAGTTGAAATTTCGATGTTTTTTGAGTGAGACGGGTCGTGCTGTTAATATAAAAGCTGCTGGTTTTGATCGAGTCGCTCAGAGTAAGATGCTTTATAGCCTCCGCCCCGATGATCAGCACTACTGCCACGAACAGCAGAGCAGAACCAAATCAACAAACCCAAGCACCTCACAAAAACAGGCCCAGTTTCACTCTTAAATACAAACAAGAAACAAGAAATCAAGTTTTACACCAAAGGAAGCAGATTTAGATGCCATCAATACTTTCTGATGCTAATTATGCACATTTTAATCCCAAATTGTTATCATGATGAAAATTATATATATACAGTACAGGTCAAAAGTTTGGAAACATTACTATTTTTAATGTTTTTGAAAGAAGTTTCTTCTGCTCATCAAGCCTGCATTTATTTGATCAAAAATACAGAAAATTAAAACAGTAATATGTGATATATTATTACAATTTAAAATAATTGTTTTTAAATTTATTTATACTTTAAATGATCATTTATTTCTGTGATGCAAAGCTGAATTTTTAGGATCATTATCACATGATCCTTAGAAATCATTCTAATATGATGATTCATTATCAAAGTTGGAAACAGTTCTGCTGCTTAATATTTTTTCAGAACATGTGATACTTTTTTAGGATACTTTGACGAATAAAAAGTAAAAAGAAAAAAGAAAAAAAGAAGCTATGTTTTTTAAATATAAATATTTTATAATAAACAATATACACTACTGGTCAGTAATTTGGGGTCAGTCATTTATTTTCTTTCTTTTTTTTTAAATAAAATCAATACTTTTATTCAGCAAAGATGTGTTAAATTGATAAACAGTGATAGTCAAGAAAATATGTTATTAGAATATATATTATTAGAATTTTTATTTTTATTTTGAATAAATGCAGTTCTTTTTAACCTTTTATTCATCAATATATTAGACAGCAGAACTGTTTCCAACACTCATAATAAATCAGAATATTAGAATGATTTCTAAATGATCATGTGATAGACTGGATGTTACATGTGACACTGAAGGCTGGAGTTATGATGCTGAAAATTCAGCTTTGCATCACAGGAATAAATTATTTTTTTAAAGTATATTCAAATAGAAAACTATTATTTTAAGTTGTAATAATATTTCACAATATTACTGTTTTTTCTGTATTTTTGATCAAATAAATGCAGGCTTGATGAGCAGAAGAGACTTCTTTCAAAAACATTAAAAATAGTAATGTTTCCAAACTTTTGACCTGTACTGTATATATATATATAAAGCATTCAGATGTTTTATCTTGTATTAGTTTATTTATTAATTGTAACTATTGTCAAAGGTGATTCTCATTACTGGAATTTTAGTTACTGTTTATTGTAATATTATTATTTCACGTTTTGTTAAGTAATGAGAATGAGGGGACACTGTGCTTAACTGTCATGAAAATAATGTCACAATAGAAAACCCCTAAAAGTCCTAAGAATTGGCTTCTTTTTCTTTCTGCAAAATATAACTGCCTTCCTTCTCTCTTTTGTGTTTTGTGAGATTGTCCAGAACGCTGTCAGCTGGACAGACCTCTGTGTTTAAGCGTCTGCTGAACTAGAAGCGCTAGCAGGGGATGGCTCGGGGTTATCAGAGAGAGACAGCACCTGCGTGACGCTCGTCTTCAGTCATGTGACACTGAGCTCATCACGCGTGTTTCAGTCCAGCGTCGGTCTCAGAAAACAGCACCAAAACCAAACACAGATCATGTGATGATAAATCATTCTGTCTGGACACTATTTTACTATTTTCTTAAGATTAAAACCGCACACATTCAATTCAGCGGAGCAACTGTTTTGCAATAATGCCATTTTTGCTTTGAGGTCACGAGGATAATATTTGACATTACTGTAACTGAGAACTGGGGATAAAAAATTAAATGATAATTCAATCAAATTAAGTTTCATAATTAAATAAATAATGGTCCTAAAAGCGTATTTATTATATGTAATTCTAATAATATAATTATATATGTAAAACAAATATAATTATATGTGTGTGTGTGTATTTATTTAAATTATATGTATAAAGATATCAATTATATATGTGCTGAAAATGGTTTCAGCATTATATATATATATATATAGTACAGACCAAAAGTTTGTAAACATTACTATTTTTAATGTTTTTGAAAGAAGTCTCTTCTGCTCATCAAGCCTGCATTTATTTGATAAAAAAAATACAGAAAAAACAGTAATATTGTGAAATATTATTACAACTTTAAATAATAGTTTTCTATTTGAATATACTACTAAAAATCTTTAAAAATCATTACTCCAGCCTTCAGTGTCACATGTAACATCCAGTCTATCACATGATCATTTAGAAATCATTCTAATATTCTGATTTATTATGAGTGTTGGAAACAGTTCTGCTGTCTAATATATTTGATCAATAAAAAAGGTTAAAAAGAACTGCATTTATTCAAAATAAAAAAAAAACATTTCTAATAATATATATTCTAATAATATATTTTCTTTACTATCACTTTTTATCAATTTAACACATCCTTGCTGAATAAAAGTATTGATTTTATTAAAAAAAAGAAAGAAAAAAAAAATTACTGACCCCAAATTACTGACCCAGTAGTGTATATTGTTATTTACAAAATATTTTTATATTTCAAAAACATAGCTTCTTTTTTTTATTTTTTTACTTTTTATTCATCAAAGTATCCTAAAAAAGTATCACATGTTCTGAAAAAATATTAAGCAGCAGAACTGTTTCCAACTTTGATAATGAATCATCATATTAGAATGATTTCTAAAGGATCATGTGATAATGATCCTAAAAATTCAGCTTTGCATCACAGAAATAAATGATAATTTAAAGTATAATAAATTTAAAAACAATTATTTTAAATTGTAATAATATATCACAATATTAAAACTGTTTCTGTATTTTTGATCAAATAAATGCAGGCTTGATGAGCAGAAGAAACTTCTTTCAAAAACATTAAAAATAGTAATGTTTCCAAACTTTTGGTCTGTACTGTATATATATATAAATCAAGAAGGATTTTCTAGACAAGTAAAAATGATGTTCTTGTTTTCAGAAAAAAATCAAGTCAAAATGAAGAGAGTTTCTGCTTAGAAAAAGTAAAATAATCGTATTTTCTGTTTAAAAATAACATTCTTTTGCTTACATTAATGGCAGATTATTTTACTTGTTCAAAGCAGAAACTCTTCATTTTGACTTGATTTTTTTCTGAAAACAAGAACATCATTTTTAGTTGTCTAGAAAATCTTTTTTGTTGTTATGTTGGCTGGAAAAAAGAATATAAGATATAAAGTAAGTTTTTTTTTTTGTATTTTTTTTTTATGTTTAATAATTGATTTTTGATTTATATTTTTAGGTCTAAGATTGAATTATCATTTGATTTTGATGATAAATATGGATGTAGATCTTGTTGGTTTTGGGCTGGAAGTGAACCCTTCAGCGGCGTATCCCATCATTCCCTTCACCTGAGGGCCGTGTGCTCCTGACAAACACAGCTACTGTACAAACAGGACGGGTGCTTTCACTAGGGTCCTCTGAGGCGGATACAGTTCTGTGTCTCAGCGTCGTCTCGCTCCTCGTCCTCGTCTCTTAGCAGGAGTCCGGCCCCGGCCCCGGACGCTCTTCCCCTCGGGCTCCGGCTCCACGGCGACGGCTTCTTCCTGTGCCAGCGCCTGGACTTCCTGTGCAGGATGTGAGGCACTGCTGCAGGACTCTAGAGTCTGCGGGGCTGGTTCTGTGAGGAGAGAGGTCTGATCTGGACTGATGTGGTCTGCTGAGCTGGAGCCGGACTCTTCGTGCTTCGTTAAAGCTTTGTAACGCTGCACAATATATTTGTATATTATATATAAATATACTTAACATATAAACAACACGTGCTTCACAGTTCTGTTGGAGAGACATGCATCAGCACAGATCTGACTGAGACTCACCTTCAGGTTCTGGAAGTGTGTGAGCGTCTTGCAGTGTGTGTGTCGAGCCGAAGACTCGAAGTGATAGAACTGACCACAGAGACGACAGAGAAAACCAGCCACGGGCACCACGAAACTGGAGCCTGCCACACACACACACACGCAGATTAAAGCACAAGCTGATCACCTGCTCTTCTGTTGAGCATTAACTCACTTCAGTCTGAAAACTAGACTCTATATGTTCATTCTGCATCTTAATAAAAGCATTGTGATTTAAGGATGTTTACATATTTTTGTTTTTGCAGTGCATGCAACATTTAATGCCATGACTTCATGAATTTAAGACTTTTAAGGCCTTAATTTGAAGAAAAGTGAATTAAGACTTTAATAACCTGCAGAAACCCTGAAGAACAGAAATAATGTGTGACCCTGGAGCACAAAACCAGTCAGGAGGGTCAAATTTTAAAATATACATCTGAAAGCTGAATAAATCATCTCTCCATTGATGTGTGGTTTGTTAGGAGGACAATATTTGTCTGAGATACAACTATTTGAAAATCTGGAATCTGAGGGAGCAAAAAAATCTAAATATTGAGAAAATCATCTTTAAAGTTGTTCAAATGAAGTTCTTGGAATTGCATATTACTAATCAAAAATTAAGTTTTGATATATTTACGGTAGGACATTTACAAAATATCTTCATGGAACATGATCTTATCTTAATATCCTAATGATTTTTGTCATAAAAGAAAAATTTATAATTCTGACTCATACAATGTATTGTTGTCTATTGTTACAAATATACCTGTGCTACTGATGACTGCTTCTGTGCTGCAGGGTCACAGATGAACAAAAAAAAAATAATTCAAAAACATTTGAAGACAAAGTGTCTTCTCATAGAGGTGCATCTTTTTTTTGTAACTTATTTCTAAAAGTGAAACGTAATGAATCTAGAATATGTGAAAGTTTCACTTTTTGAAACAAGTTGCAAAAAAATATTCTAATTTTTTGAGATGCACCTGTATATTTTGTGAGGAATGTGTGGCAGATGATTACCCACCGTACACTGTGTCCGAGTCGAACTCCTCGTCTTCAGTCAGATCCTCGAGTGTGACCTCCATCTGCGCAGACACACCCTCCTGCAGGAGACACACAGAGTCACACCAGCACACACACACACACGCACACACAGAGTCACATCAGCACACACACACACACAGAGTCACACCAGCGCACACACACACACACACACACACACCACACACACAGAGTCACACCAGCGTACACACACACACAGAGTGTCACACCAGTGCACACACACACACACACACAGAGTCACACCAGCGCGCACACACACACACACAGAGTCACACCAGCGCACACACACACACACCAGCACACACAGAGTCACACCAGCGCACACACACACACACACACACACACACACACAGAGTCACACCAGCGCACACACACACACACACACACACACACACACACACACACACACACAGAGTCCACAAAAGCCACACACACACACACACACACACACACACAGAGTCACACCAGCGCACACACACACACACACACACACACACACACACACACAGAGTCACACCAGCGCAGCACACACACACACACACACCAGCACACACAGAGTCACACCAGCGCACACACACACACACACACACACACACACACAGAGTCACATCAGCACACACACACACACACACACACACACACACACACAGAGTCACACCAGCACACACACACACACACACACACACACACACACACAGAGTCACACCAGCACACACACACACACACACCAGCACACACAGAGTCACACCAGCGCACACACACACACACACACACACACACACACACACAGAGTCACACCAGCGCACACACACACACACACAGAGTCACACCAGCGCACACACACACACACACACACACACACACAGAGTCACACCAGCACACACACACACACACACACACACACACAGAGTCACACCAGTGCACACACACACACACACACACACACACACACACACACACACACACCAGCACACACACACACACACACACACACACACACAGAGGTTTGGAGATCCTTCACCTTCCCGTTCTCCTCTTCCTCTCTCTCGTCGTCGCTGCACTCTCCGTCCTCTTCACACAGAAACATGTCAGTGTTCATCTGATCCGGCTCCTTCCACAGCTGATGCACACAGACAACACACAGCAGCGTTCCCACTGAGATCATTACACGTACTCCTCATACTTTCAATTAGATCTGATTTTTAGATTTTCATTTTAAGGCAACTACAAAATCCGTTTTATTTTTTCCCAAATTCCATTTAAATTTTTCTGGATCCCGTTTTTTTTTTTTCTTTTTCTGGATTTCCCTTTTTCTTATTTTTTCTGGATTCTGCTTTTTTTTCTTCTTCTTTTTTTTTTTACCCCGTTTTAATTTTCTGGATTTGATGTTTGTTTGTTTGTTTGTTTTTTCTCGTTTTAATTTTTTTTTTTTTTTTTTTTTTATTTTTCTGGTCTATTTTTTTAAAGTTTAACAAAAACTATGTTTAGGGCCCTATTTTATTTTTTCTTACCATATGTTTTATTGTTACCAAATTCTGTTTTAGCATGTCTAATTATTTGAATGCATAAAAACAACTTAATTTATTCAAATTTATCCCTACAATAGCCTTATAAAATGTTTTTATTCACTATTACAGTTTCTGTTCATATTTTGAATTAGATTTTGTTTTCATTTTAGTTAATGTTTTTGTCATTTTTAAACATCTATATAGTTTTTAATGATTTTATACTTAGTTAATTGGGTTTTAGTTAATTTAGCACTTCAAATTAAACTAAATGAAAATTAGAAAGGTTGCCTTGGCTACTAGCTGAAATAAAATGAGTTAATTATTTTATAACTTTTTAATAAAACAAATACATGTAAATGCTTTTTTTTTATTTGAAATAAAACAAACTCAATAAAATAAAATAAAACAAGCACTTCATTTCAGACAGTTGCAACTTTTCTAATTTTAATTTAGTTTAACTAGATGTACTGAAATAATTTTAGTTTAGTTAGTGTAGTTGTGGTTAGATAGTCGGAATTGCAATAGAAGGGTTGTGAGTTCGAGTCTCGGGCCGGCAGGAATTGTGGGTGGGGGGAGTGCATGTACAGTTCTCTCTCCACCTTCAATACCATGACTTAGGTGCCCTTGACAAGGCACTGAACCCCCAACTGCTCCCCGGGCGCCGCAGCATAAAATGGCTGCCCACTGCTTCGGGTGTGTGTTCATAGTGTGTGTGTGTTCACTGCTCTGTGTGTGTGCACTTCGGATGGGTTAAATGCAGAGCATGAATTCTGAGTATGGGTCACCATACTTGGCTGAATGTCACGTCACTTTCACTTTCATAACCAAAACTGAAATAAAAATTAATAAAAACTCTTTAGACATTAAAAAAACTAAAAATGTCCAAAATATTACTATATACTATAATAACACTGTTTTAAGCTGAAAAAAATATCTGGAGTAGGATTTACTTCGACAGGATTTACAAGAATTTCACTCAAAAATTGCACATCTTTATTTTGACTTTGAAAACTATATATTTTTTTGTGCATGTGCCATAGACTACTATATTAAATGCATTACTCCAAATGCAATTTTTGTTTGTTTTTACAAACTAAAGGACTTTATATTCTGTGGAGACTGCATGTTGCAGATACCATACATAAAGACTGCACTGCAGTGTAACATTCGTCCCCAACACTTTTTAATGCATCTCAAGAGTGAAAGATCAATTCTGATTCACAGTATTGCACGACATAATCCATCATCATCTGAACATCACCTGCTGGACTCGCTGCTGGTGCTCCGGCGACTGCATGTGCTCCACAAACTCTCTGTGTGTCCTGAAGCGCAGCTTACAGACGGTGCATCTGGAGCTGGACGAGTGGATACAGCGCTGTACACACACACACACACACACACACTCAGCTTCATCTCCATCAGCTTGGGGTGACGGTTAAACAGAGCTGGGTAGATTACTTACAAAGTGTAATCCGTTACTGATTCCATATAACATAATATCTGCACAGTTATGACGCTGAAAGTTCAGTGCAAACAGTCTTTTAAAATTATGGTTTAGTTTAATGCCTACAAAAATGTCTCGTAGGGACCACAATGAGCTACTTCCCGGGTTGATGACATCACAAACCCTGAAATTTACATAAACCCCGCCCCCGGGAACATGCAACAAAGGGGGCGGGGCCATTTGTGCTGCTTTAGAGCAAAGGGAGAGTTATTGCCACGCCTTCAAAACTAGGGGTGCATGCATGAAAAAATCTATTGATATATGAATCGTGATTCCTCCTTCTAACGATTCTAATGGATTCACAAGTTTCACAATTAATGTTCTAAAGCAGTGGTCTTTAATCCTGCTCCTCGCGTCCCCTGCTCTCTATCTCTCTCTCATTCAGATCATCAGCTCAGCTACAACAGTGAACTGTGTATAGACAGAGTTATGTTTTGTGAATACGGGCCCTGGTTATGAATATCGGCCTGTTCACCTTGTGCTCCTTGGTCCTGCGGTGCTCCGTGACGTTGGTGGTGAAGTGCGTCTGGCAGGTGGAGCACCATCTCTGCAGACCCGCTCTCTTCTCACTGCGACAGCACACACCGTTCAGAAAGACAGGCGGCGTGCAGCGTAAAAACACACTGATGCATCAGTCGCTCTTGCAACGTGAGAACACACCTTCAGTTACAGTGTGTGCATTTCAGGAAAGATAACCTCTGATCTGCGGTTTATTTTCTGGAATATTAACTAATAATGCACCAAACTTTTGCCAACTGGAAAAATGCATTTTCAGTGAATGGGTGCCGTCAGAATGAGAGTCCAAACAGCTGATAAAAACATCACAATAATCCACAAGTAATCCACAGCACTCCAGTCCATCAGTTAACATCTGGAGAAGACAAAAGATGAAACACATCCAGCATTAAGATGTTTTTAACTCAAATACATAGAGTCTATAATCCATAATAACACTTCCTCCAGTGAAAAAGTGCATCTCCTGTTGTCTCTCACATCAAAATCCAGAAACCATATTTGTTTAAATGCTGCTTGATCTGTGCAGATTTCTCTCCTGATTCACACCAGAACACTTTTTCACTGGAGGAAGTGTTACTATGGACTGTAGCGTTATGGATTTGAGTTAAAAACGTCTTAATGCTGGATGTGTTTCATCTTTTGTCTTCTCCAGATGTTCACTGATGGACTGGAGTGCTGTGGATTACTTGTGGATTATTGTGATGTTTTTATCAGCTGTTTGGACTCTCACTCTGACGGCACCCATTCACTGCAGAGCATCCATTGATGAGACACTGATGCAGTGCTACATTTCTCCAAATCTGATGAAGAAACAAACTCATCTTGATCTCAGATGATCTGATTCCTTTAAGGTACTGAAGTATAAATGCATAAAGCATTAACCGAACCGCATCAGAATCTCTCACCCGTCTCTGCGAGCTCCTTGCAGGGACTCCTGGACTCGCGGCAGCAGCGTGACGAGACACGCGTTGCTCATGTGCTGGATCTCCATCATCTTCTGCTGGTGCGTCAGTCCGTTCATATGGCTCTGGAAATTCTACACATTAAACAGACGGGTTCATCCAAAGTGGAACAAAAGCAACATGAGTAATGCACCAATTATGCTGCTATTATATCAGGTTATGTAAACAATTAAATCTGAGTGATATCTGAGAGACGTACTTGCTGGTTATGGCAAGTGATGTTGCAAATATAGCAGAAGAACTTATTGGAGGTCTCTGTGGCTCCGTCGTTGACCTCCTCAGGAGCGTCTGTGGTCTCCTTGATTTCAGGCACTGAATCGGAGCGCGTGGCGTCGTCTGGACCATCGCTGATCTGCTGCTCAACGTCTTTATCCGGAGCTTCTGTGCTTTCAACCCGCTGAAGATCAAGAAACAAGACATTACCTGAAGAAAAGGGAGCTGCAGCTGGATGTGCACCTGTGTGTGTGGTCTCTTAGATCACACAGAGATGATGGTACAAACCTCGGCCGCTTGACTCGGTTCATCCGCTTCAGCGTCCACGCCGCCTCCCTCCTGCAGCGTGAGCTCTGAAACACATTCAAACCTCGTTTGTTTGACTTGGTTATTCGGTTTCAAAACACAGGATCCCAAGTTATGTGCTGTTCGTGTGGTTCTACATGTATTATAGTTCATGTATAATGGTTAAAGTACTGAGTTAAGGGTATGAATACTTATGCAATGTACTTAATTCTGTTTTTGCTTTGCCATTATGGTGTGTGGGGTGTATATTGATGTGGGAAAATGTAAAGTAATTTAAATCAGTTTAACATAATGCTGCAAATAACAAAACGTGAAAAAATGAAGGGGTTTGAATACTTTCGCAAGGCACTGTATGTGTACTAAAATAAAATATAAAAAAACTTTTCAGCAATGTGAATAATTTAACGTGTTTGAATGATTTGGTTTGGATACTTTCGCAAACATCTATATAGTTTTTAATGATTTTATACTTAGTTAATTGGGTTTTAGTTAATTTAGCACTTCAAATTAAACTAAATGAAAATTAGAAAGGTTGCCTTGGCTACTAGCTGAAATAAAATAAGTTAATTATTTTATAAATTTTTAAGAAAACAAATACATGTAAATGCTTTTTTTTTATTTGAAATAAAACAAACTCAATAAAATAAAATAAAAACCAGCCCTTCATTTCAGAACAGGGTTGACCAGGTGAAATCCTCAACCTTTTCTCTCAGGATCCGGTCTATTATATTCCATATGTTTTTTATTTGAGTTTTTTGAACTCTCCACATTACTGTTTTCATTTAGCCTAACCCAAAACTGAAATGCCCAAAGACACACAAACCATAAAAACTCTTAAGACTCAAAAAAACTAAAAATGTCCAAATATTTACTTCATGACTATATTCAAGCATCAAACATTAAAGTACTGAGTTAAGGTGAATACTTGAAGCAATGTACCAGTTAATTCTGTTTTGCACATTGCTGATTGCAGGATTGTGGGGCTGGGCATCTGACTCTTGTGGGTTTCTGTGTTTTTACAATCAGTGTTAACATGAAATGCTGCTCTGCCACAACTCCTGACCGAAAAAACATGACGGGTTTTCAATCACTTTCGCAAGGCACTGTAGATTTACTACAAAAAAATATTACATAACTTTTTCAGCAAACATTTCATTCAAGTCTCTAACTTGAAAGAACACAGCGTAACAAACGCAAAGACGAAAAATAAGAAACTCTATACATACTTTAATGGAATACGTGTTAAAATACACTGCACAAAAAAAATGATAAAAGTTTTAAAATAATGAACATCTGCAAAACTTGTGTTAAAATCGACATGCATTTTTAACCTTTGCACAATTGTATGGCATTTGTTTTTGTCGTTAACGAATGTATTTTATTATTGACAGGCTTATTTCACAGAATTTGATTCAGTGGCAAAAAAAAGCCTGATTTGATTATTTTCTTGAACATGTGGAGTGTATAATGTTTGTGTGTTGTAGGGAAATCGGGGACTCTCTACCTGCAGATGCAAAAGGCTCCTAATATACTCCACGCTTTGAGCTGATTCTGTCTCCACAGGCTCCTCTGACCTGCACAGACACACAAACCACATGACTCTCCCACTCAAACACATTTAAACACATCAAATCAGCCTTCATTCTTAATGTCTCCACAGGCTCCTCTGACCTGCACAGACACACAAACCACGAAACATAACAGGTGCCCCAGTTGAGAATGTCAAAAAACATTTAACAGTTGAATGCAGAGATTTATAAGTCACTGGACTCTTTTTCTAGTGTTTTTCTGGTGCTTTCGTCGGGCTGCTGTTTTTGATGCCTGAAAGCAGAAAACTAGCGGTGTCACTGAACACAAGTTTATAAGTAAGCTTTTTCACAAAATCTGTGGCTTTCTGTGGCTGTTTTTTTGATGCAGTAAAAGCAGAAAACATCGGTGTCATGTTTGTATTTTCTTTTATTACTGGCCATAATCTAGAACACAAGTTATTGGCTCAGATGTGTTTGTGGTGTTTTTCTGCTGACTGAGGGAGAATATGATGGGTCTACTGTAACGGTACACATCAGATGTTCTTCCCCAGAACAGATTGTGTGAATACTTGAACACTGTAGTTCTGTTTATATTTACTTGAACACTGTAGTTCTGTGTATATTCATCAGGAACCGAGAAACAGACGAAACAAAACAATGCTCAATTTAGATTATTTAATTGGTGTATTTAGAGTCTTGGGATCGTGTAGATGGGGCTTAATGAATCCTCATTTTTATGCAAAAAGAAACTAATCTAACCTACATTTTATTCAGCCCGTTTAGTTTTCTAACACTATAGGCCTGGGACAGCTTTACCGCAACTTACCGCAAATAAACGGCGTCACGTGACGCCTACCGCAGTTTTAAACCTACAACCGTGCAAATTCAAAATGTATCAAAAAAAAAAAACAAAAAAACATTGGACGCGTGAAACACATCTGAATGCTACTTATTCGGTCAAGAACTTCAAATGAGCCAGTTTTAATCTGAAGCTTTTTCACAGATTACAGTGAGATTAATCTTGATTAAAAAATGTATCCTATGCACCTCCCTAACAGCGTAAAAAATAGCTGGTCCATGTATTGACTATTAGGCCTAGATTACCTGGGTACTGTCTTGTAACCTATAATCATGAATTTAATTTCCTTTTACTAAAGTGAAAATACATATAAAAGGTCGGCTGCCCTCAATACCGTCAGTGTTTTTTTTTGAACTTATAAATATTATTTAATCTATCTTAGATGTGTATTGTGTTATTTTTTATGCTGATTGAAGTTAAGCAACAACATGCGGATCCACTGTAACGTTGCATACATGAATCAGATGTGCGTCCCCAGAATTACAGATTGTGTGAATACTTGAACACTGGCCATTTCTGTTTAATATTCATCAGGAGACGAAAGCGCATCGAATATTATGAGCTATAATAAATATAAATATGAGTAAAATATATATAAGACAAATATATTTATATATATTATAGATTTTTAAAGATTTTATATTAATTTAGCCTATATGTTTTCTACATATTTATTTATAATTCTCAGGCTTTTTTTTCTTTTTTTTTTCTCGTTAAATTAACCCAGTGAGAAAAAAAGCCGCACACGTAAATCTATATAAATATTATATAGCTAACATGTACAAATATGTAATAAAAAATATACCTACAAATTAAAATATAATTTATTATATTATCTAAGTAATAAAAAAACCGAAGCTGGCTGACGAAATGGGGAAAAAAAGACAAACCATCTACTCCGACCCACAAGACAATTAGGACCCAGAGATCAGAAGGATTTGCAGGAGGAGCTGCTTTTTTTTCTGGATTACCCGGCAGACCCTCTTGTCTGGTGGAGGGACAATAGTGATCCGATTCCCTCTGCTTTCCAAACGTAGCCCAAAATATGTCATTTGCGGCTACAGCATTCCCTCAGCACGTGTGTTCAGTGTGCAGGAAACGTAGTTACGTTCTTTCAGGGCCTCACTTAAACTGCAAAGTGAAACATGCTAGTTTTCTAGCAAAAAAATATGAGGGTGGGATGTACACCACAGCACCTTTCGTTTTGCCAGACACAGAAGCAGTCAATAATCAGTAGCACCGGTATATTTGTAGCCAATGAACACCATACATTGTATGAGTCACAATTAGACATTTCTCTTTTAGCACAAAATCATAGGAATTAATTCGACCAAAGATCCGAGTTTCTTGTGTTCTACCCAGATCGCTCGAAAGATATCTCTTGTACTTTCCTACTGTATATATAATAAAACTTCATTCATGATGATTAGATAAATGCATTGCTAAATTCATTTGACACCTTTCAAAGATGAATTTTGTCTCCATTATTTAGATTTTTTTTGCTCGCCTCAGATTCCAGATTTTTCAAATAGTTGTCTCTCAGACCAAATTGTCCTTCCTAACAAGACCACACATCAATGGAAGATTATTATTCAGCTTTCGATGATGTATACATCGCAATTTTGAAAATTTACCCATATGACTGGTTTTGCGGTGCTCCAGGGTCAATATACACAATCCAGGGTTTTGTGCAAAACGATCCTCCTTTCTGTTATGCTTACATGATTTCTGTATATATTTGGTTTAATTACCTCTGCTGCTGCTGGCTTCTGATTGGCTGCCCGCAGATTTCTGCTCGTTGTCCCTCTTTCTGTCCGGCTGACGACCCTGAAACTCCTGTGTGTTCAGAGAGCCACAGATTTACCAAACACAGCGGGTACAATCAGTATTCTTCTGATTGGCTGCCCGCAGATTTCTCAGCTGAATATATTTTCTGAAGGCCCTGCTGTCAACCAGGGGATGTCGGGGACTAACACCCAAGCCAATCCATAAAACACTACAAAGAAAACAAAACAAATAAGTCTCCAGAGAACTGTTTTCTTTGTAATGGTATTATGATTAGCATATCGGTTGTTAACGACATCATGAGTAAAATAAAAGCTATATAAGATTATTTCTTAGATCTTCTACCAAAGTGTGTTGCCATGTCAGAAAAAAAAATACAAATGTAACAATCCCTACCACAGCTGATGTAGAGAAAAGCTTGACACACACACCACACACCCACACTACCACAACACACACACACACACACACAACAACACACACAAAACACTCAGCACACAAACACACACCTCTCACACGACCACACATCTCACACACACACATCTCACACACACACTCTCTCTCACACACCCTCTCACACACACACCGACTCACATCACACGTCTCACACACACAAACAAACACAGACCACTCTCATCCACACATACACACGTCACACACACACCACAACAACACCCAACCAATCTCTCCACACACACAACACACAACACTCTCACACACTCTCCACACCAACCACGCACACACACACACCGACACTCACAACCACAAACACACAAACACTCTCACACACACACTCTCCCTCTCCACACACACACAACTCACACACTCACACTCTCTCTCACACACACTCACACACACACCATCTCTCACACAACGCACACACTCTCGCACACCTCACACAAACTCTCTCACACAACTCACACACACTCACGACTTCGCACAAACACCTCTCACACACACACACACCACACCACACACAAACAACAATCTGCGTCCCACCACTCACACACCACTCTCATCCACACACACTCACACACACCACACACCAACCACACACTCACCTCTCACACGCTCTTTCTCTCACACACACACCCACACGCTGCTCACACGACACACACAACACACACAACCACTCACACACACACACTCTCACCACACACACTCACACACACACACTTCATCACACACCTCTCTCTCACACACATACACACACACACTCTCTCACACACTCTCTCACAAACACACACTCTCACACACACACACTCTCTCACACACACTCTCTCACACCACACGTCTCACCACACACACACTCGTCACCACAACAACGCACACACACCACTCTCTCACACACCACTCACCACACACTCTCTCTCTCTCTCTCACACACACACACACACACACTCTCTCACACACACTCTCTCACCACACACTCTCTCCTCACAAAACACCCTCTCTCTCTCTCTCTCACACACACACACACACACACGTCACTCGTCTCTCTCTCTCTCTTCTCTCTCTCACACACACCTCTCATCACCACTCACACACTTCTCCTCACACACACACTCTCACAACACACTCTCTCCACACACTCTCTCACACACACCACACTCTCTCGTCTCTCTCTCACACAAACACACACACACACACACACACACACACACACACACTCTCTCTCTCTCACACACACCACACACACGCACACACGACACACTCTCTCAACACACCCACACACTCACACACTCACATTGGGTGAAGTAGCGCGTTGTGCGGTCGTGAAGTGCCGCTGGTAAATCCCATGTGTGGCGGTTTTGTGATGGCGTCTCCCATCGGAACTGGGGCCCAGTAAGGAGACGTCTCTTGAGCCCGCAGTGAAGAACTGAGGAAACTGCTGGCCCCCCATCGCAAAGCCACGCATGCCACCTGCTCACACAGAACCAACAACACCAACACAGTCACACAACACTCACAGGATGAGGACAACACATATCAAACTCATGTCTGGAGCATTCCCTGACCCTAAAATCACAAAAATTAAATTAGATTTTGGAACAAATAACTGTATGAGAGTTACGAGAATCACTATAATGATTTGTGTGAATTAATAATTTATTAAATAGTATGTCTGGATGACTTGCAGAAATGCTACAAATAAAAAATAACTTCCTGGAATATTTTACATTTATTTTATGCATTATTAACGTGTAATTGTCTCTAAATAAATAAATGAACAAATACATAAATAACGGTTTTAGAAAGAAGCTTCAATTTTGCTTTGATTTTGAGGTGAAAGCAATTATACTTATTGGATAACATATTAATAATTATACAGTTTATCTATGTACATTAAAAAAACTTAATTCCTTGAAATGAAATAAATCTAAAATAAAATTAAAAATATAAAAAACTTTTTTATTTATTCTTTTTGATGAGTTAAATTTTTTTTTTTTTTTTAAATTTTAAAAATAAATATTATTTAATTAATTAATAAATAAATAAAAACTATGTTTAAAACACATTATGGAATGAACAAAATTACTAAAATTTCACCTAAAATTTAAAACATGAAATATAAATAACAAGATATAAAAACTAACAGAATATCAATACTACTAATTTAACAACGGTCAACTGAAATAAAGGAAATTGAGATTAATAAATTTTGAATAAATAATCTCTCCATTGATGTATGGTTTGTTAGGAGGACAATATTTGTCTGAGATACAACTATTTGAAAATCTGGAATCAATAAATATTGAAAATCATTGAGAAATCATCTTTAAAGTTGTTCAGATGAAGTTCTTAGTAATGCATATTACTAATCAAAAATTAAGTTTTGATATATTTATGGTAGGAAATGTACAAAATATCTTCATGCGCAACATGATCTTTACTTAATATCCTAATGATTTTTGTCATAAAAGAGAAATGTATAATTGTGACCCATACAATATATTGTTGTCTATTGCTACAAATATACCTGTGCTACTGATGACTGCTTCTGTGCTGCAGGGACACATATAGTGTGTGTTATATTGGGAGGCATGAGTTTACCCTGCATCTGCTGCATGAGCAGCGCCCCCTGCAGCATGGGGTTGGGAGCGAGGATGGTCTGCGGGGCTGAGCACAGGTTGACCATGCGGGCAGAAGCAGAAGCAGGAGTGGGAACCGCCATGGGCCTGAAAAACACAAGCACAGGACACATAAACTCATGTATGTTCATAATGCATCACAAAATAACTTGAGTAGTGTTATACAGTCAAACCAAATGTATTCAGACTCCTTCAACAATTCTCACATTATCAGAATTTATTCACTGCGGTTTAGAGAATGGTAATAGAATGGAGAGAGTGAAGGGTCAGAGCTGGAGTGTGTGTGTGTGTTGAGGGTACCGTGTGTGTGTGATGTGATGAGCGGGCGGAGGCTGTGGTGGAGGAGGAGGAGGTGGAGGCGTCTGCTGCTGCTGAAACAGATGCTGAAGCTGCCGCAGATGCTGATGAAACTGATGCTGCTGCTGCTGCTGCTGCTGGTGAGGGTTAAACATCCTGCAGCCTGAGAGAACACACACACACACACACACACACACCACGCTTTAACATCTACACAACATTACAGGCCTGCTTTTATCCAAAGACGAGCATAAAAGAGAATGATACATTAATACACGCACAATATAGGTAACACTTCACTTAAAGACTTCATGTGTAATGCATTTTAAAGAGGTATTAATTAAAGAGTATGATGCATTATAATTATTCATAATGTGCGTTGTAATACATAATATCTTGTGATTAAATGGAATTTAAAATGCAAAGTGTAAAAATAAATTGATAAGTGTTATAATTACTCATGAGATTGAACGACGCATTATAAGGTGCATCACAAGCCATAATTAATGCATTAAAAATACTTTTATAATGCGTTATGCATAAAGGCTTTCAGTAAAGTGTCCGCAAACACCGAATTGTCAGCATTATTATTTTTTCGGACAATTTAATTTTCGTCTTGCAATTCTGTTTTTCGTTTCCGCCACAGAATAAAAAATAAAATCTTTTTATATCACAATTCTGACTTTTTTTTTTCTTGCGACTTTGTGTTTTATCTGTTATATCACGTCAGCTTCTGTCAGAATTGCATGAGAGAAAGAAAAAAAACACCTTAAACTCACAAGGACCTTTTCTATTTTTATAAACGATCTGCTTACACATCATAACAGCATCAGTTCTGTCTTCTATTGTACTGAAACGGCCCAGGCCCAGGTCACGTGCTTATTTCAGATCAATAGAGATTATCATATCACAACAGAACTCATTCACATTCAGATCTACAGTTACATATTTACAAGTCGAATAGCAAAAAAACTGCTTGTTTTAGTGAAAAGGTCAAAAAGAGGATAAAAATATCCAACCAAATGTTGGAGAAACTAATGTTTTTGTGCATGAAACCTCGACTAACATTGAAAAACAAAACAGAAAAGTAAGCCCATAAATATTCGATATTAAACAATAGGCTACACAGTGAATAACACAATATTTATATATATATATACAGTCAGTTCTGACAGAGCACACCAGCATGAATACAGTGAGGTCAGTCTTTCATCTGATGCACATCCAGACCAGATCCTGACCTTCAGTATTTCTAGTGAACTAGACGAATGAGATCCAGAACAGACAGCAACAGCGCGTGTCCGTGTCTCAAATCCTCGTCGCCTACAGAGACAGCAGCGTTCACTGCACCCTACACGCGTGAACCTGCGCTTCAGAAATCACCCGAGAGATGCTGTCTAGATAGGCGCCTCGGCAGGCTTCGGGACAGAGCCCTAATCTTTATCTGCGTGCTATCCGCTAAGAGCTAGCACTCTATAAGCACGACCGCACCCGCAAACCTCGCGCATAATGCTCGTATTCTGAACCCCGGCGTCTGTTGAGCTGCAGGATACTAGATACTTACGAACTCTGCCGGCGGGGTTATGAGTTTAATAGCTGAGAGACGAGCGACAGCCTGTTGAATCTTCCTCTGTCACGTTAGCGGCGCTAGCGCTAACACACTCTCGCCGGTCTGAGCGCGATCATAGCGGGCGCCACACAGCGACCCCTGCAGGACTGGAGGAGCCACTGCGCGTCACAGACCATGTCTAGTTTCATTTATTGAATTATTGAATTATTTCTCATATTGTGTTCTGTGTGTCTGTTCCCTGCTGGTGGAATTATCTTTAGCCATCTTCAGAAATTGGCTAAAAACACATCTCTTCCATATTTATTTGACCCTCTAACTCTAGCACTCTCTATTCTAATTTTATTTTATCGGTTTTCTTTTTTTTTATATATAAAAAAACAACAACAAAAACATAAAAATAAAAAAAACCTTGACCCTCTACACTTGCACTCTCTATTTGTTTGCAAACTTGTTTTATTTTTTTTTTTTAAAAAAGGTCTCTAACACTAGCTTTCTTTATTTTCTTTCTATTATAAATGTATATTCTATATATATATATATATATATATATATATATATATATATATATTTATAAGGAGGGTGTATTTATAAGGAGGGTGAATATTTGATTCTGATTGGTCAAATAATTTAATTTAATTTAGTTTGTTTTAGTAAACAATTAAATAAATTAAAAACTATTACAAATAATACATAAATAATTAAAAATAAATAAATAATTTTAAATGAAATACATTTAAATAAATGTCAAAATATACATTGAAATAATAAATAAAACAATGACAAATAAATAGATTAAAATTAAAAATAATTAAACAAATAAATAAAGAAAACAATTTAAACAAACAAATAAGTAAATAAATAAATAAATATGCTTTCATCCTACCACAGAAGGGAAATGATATGAAACTGCTTTACAGTGTTTTTTTTTAAACTGCTTACACACATTTTCAAAACTCTTTTTTGCCTCTTTTTTTCAAAATTTAAAGAAAAGTAAAAGAATAGTGCATAAAGTATGTTTAAAAATGCAGCACTGCATTCAAAACATCAGGAACACATCTCAAAGCAAACATTCACAAACACCTTTTCCATAATATTAATTTGTGTGTGTTATATTTCACTCACATTACATTATATTTCACTGTTGGGAAGGTTACTGTGGGAATGTAATAGGTCACAGATTACAAGTTACCCTGTTTAAAATGTAATAGTAGTGTAACTTTTTCAATTACTTTATTAAAGTAATGTAACTGATTACTTTTGATTACTTTTCTAAATTTCTAATGAATGTTTATTTGCAACTGTGAATCATTTTCAAACATTTACAGCACACAGGGTTAACCTTACAGTAGTGCTCAACACTGTCAGACTTTCACAATCCTTCATCACTTGAATTAAGATGATCAAATCTGAACATATCCACCACAATATCAGACTTTAGTACTGCCTTTTACTCTGAGATTGATCTGAAGTTCAATGCAGATTTAAAGTCAGAAGAAATTGTTTACTGATACTGTTTTTGAAACCAAATCTTTACGTAACTACAGGAAACACTGCATCTAACAATGGTTTGGAAAAAAAATTAGGCCAGGAAATCTCACACTCATACAAACAAATTCTGAAACATGGACAACCCTATTTTTTGTATGGACCTTACATAAAAAAATGTTTAACTCTTAAGGTTGGGGACATGCAAAATAATTAAAAGTTCTCTCCTGAACTGCACCTTCACTTCCATTTTTCTTTTCATTCTCTTTATTTTACCCTGATATCTATCTCTTTTTATGACTTTAATACTCAAGATTTAACAAAACTATACTTTCTAAATCGCCTACATGTCAAAATTAGTACATCAATATCTTTATAGACAAATCCTAATATTGAACATGAGTCATGTTTTTCCTTTATAAAAATTAACCATGCTTTTATGTTTTGTTACCAAGTACAGTACATGTTTTTTTGTTTGGTTTTTTTTTGGCAAATGAATTATTTATTTTTACTACAAATTCCATGGTTAAACTATGGTTAGTGTAGCAAAAACCGTGGTTAATTTGTTGGTAACCATGCCATACCATAGGCCTACATTAATTTTCCGTAAGGGTTGTGTTGTCTGCCCTAGCTCCCTCACCATATATTGTCTTCTTGTAGTTTAATATTCACAGACACTAATCCATATCACATTTTGATTCAAGTATACTGACCTATTTATTCGTCCAAAATGTGGCATATTCCCTCTGCGTTAGGCTACAGGAATTCTGTTTTTATGGATTCTATGAACCAGACTGTGAATTATAGGGCCGTATGTCTCAGAATAATCAGTGCAATTTGGGTGAGTGATGATTTTAGTGTGTGTCGGTAGTTAGTGTAAATATTCAAATGTAATCCCCTTTGTAATCGTTAACATTTTCATAAGTAACTGTAATTTAATTACACTTTTTTTTCTGAGTAACTGTAACTGTAACATTTATTTTGTAATTAAATTATGTAACGCTGTTACATGTAACTAGTTACTCCCCAACACTGCATCTCATTTCTGTTTTTGTTTTTTTTTTATAATTGTGTTTGTGTTTATTAAGAATCTTGAACTCGAACATAGAGAATTGTGTGTTGTGTTTTCCAAAAAGTGTTTTGTGAAATTGAAAACCGAGTCAAAGGCCGAGAATTAGTGTCTGGTTTTGTAGATTTGGTGTGTGCTTCTGCTGCTTGAGTGTCAGCTTTCAGAAACAAGAAAAGATTCTGTCTCAGCAGTTAACTTAAAAATTGCGCCGCCTAGCGACAAGAGACAAGCTGCTCATCATCTCAGAGAGAGAGAGAGAGAGAGAGAGAGAGAGAGAGAGAGAGAGAGAGAGGAGAAGAGAGAGAGAGAGAGAGAGAAGGAAGAGAGAGAGAAAGAGAGAGAGAGATCTCCGGAATAATCTATGCATCGAGGATAATGAAAAAGCAGAGGGATTAGGAGTTTGATGCGGTGGAGTTGGATTTGATCCGGTGTGTCGCGATGGGGAACCGGGGGATGGAGGACCTGATCCCGCTGGTCAACCGAATGCAGGATGCGTTCTCCGCCATCGGACAGAACGCGAACCTGGACCTGCCGCAGATCGCGGTGGTGGGCGGACAGAGCGCCGGGAAAAGCTCCGTGCTCGAGAACTTCGTGGGGAAGTGAGTCCTACATTTATTAAAACACACACATTAATCATTAATACACCATAATAATAATAAAGCGTACGGCAAATGCTCGCAGAATGAATCTTATATTCCGGCTCAGTCGCAACCCCCATCATGCCTCAATGATATGTAAAGGTCATCGTGAGGATCCTGATTATAACCTTTAAATGTTATTGAGACATGATGGAGGACCATTCGCTGCAGTGGTGAAAAACACCAGCCGTGTTCACAACAACACAGCTGAATCTTACATAATCATCCAGCGTATTCTTCATTAGTGCATCGTCATCATCACCATTAGTGTGTCCTTTAATAACAATAATAATAATGCGCAAGGTCATTAAGGTGAAAACCCATTTAAACACCGTAAGCTCTGCTTCTGTGAAGAAAGAGCATGACACATGGATGCTGCTGGGATGATGTTTACCAGAGCTGAGCTTCTGATAAAACCACACAGATCTGCCCTCTTCTGATGCTGATGCTTCAATACCAATAAAATACAGCACTTAAAATATATAATACAAGCTACATTCCTTAGTAGAAGTTTGCTAAATCAGTCACTGTTTCATTTGATCAAATGCTTTAAAGTCTTAAAGTTTAGTGTTTGAGTGCAGCGTTTGGTGCTTTTGATGTTTAGTTTGTTTTGGTGCTTTTTGTTGTTAATTAGTGATCAGACGCACCAGAAACTAGAAACACATGTTTGGTGCTTTTTGTTGTTAATTAGTAGCAACCCAGAATATCTTAATACCACATCTAGAAACACACCCACGGCAACCCAGAACACATCTTTTGAACTCTTATAAACATCTAGAAACACCCCGGCAACCCAGAACATCTTCGTAAACATCTAGAAACACCCCAGCAACTCAGAACATCTTAACAAACATCTAGAAACACCCCGGCAAAACCCCAGAACATCTTACTAAACATCCAGAAACACCCCAGCAACCCAGAACATCTTCATAAACATCTAGAAACACCCCGGCAACCCAGAACATCTTCGTAAACACACCTAGAAACACCCCCAGCAACCCAGAAACATCTTCGATAAACCATCCAGAAACACAACATCCCGGCAACTCAGAACATCTTAATAAACATCCTAAAAACACCAGCACCCCAGCAAACCCAGAACATCTTCATAAACATCTAGAAAACACCCGGCAAACCAGCACATCTTCATAAAAACATCTAGAAACACCCCGGCAACTCAGAACATCTTACTAAACATCCAGAAACACCCCAGCAACCCAGAACATCTTCATAAACATCTAGAAACACCCCGGCAACTCAGAACATCTTCGTTAACATCTAGAAACACCCCGGCAACCCAGAACATCTTAATAAACATCAGAAAAACCCCGAAAAACGTAAACCCTAGGCAACCCAGAACATCTTCATAAACATCTAGAAACACCCCGGCAACCCAGAACATCTTCGTAAACACACCTAGAAACACCCCAGCAACCCAGAACATCTTCGTAAACATCCAGAAACACCCCGGCAACCCAGAACATCTTAATACACATCTAGAAACACCCGGCAACCCAGAAATCTCGGCAACCCAGAAAATAAACATCTAGAACACCCCGGCCCTGGCAACCCAGAACATCTTCGTAAACATCTAGAAACACACCCGGCAACTCAGAAACATCTTAAAACACAATCTAGAAACACCCCGGCAAACAACCAACTCTTTGTTAACATCTAGAAAACACCTCGGCAACCCATAACATCTAGTTAACATCTAGAAACACACCCGGCAACCCAGAACATCTTAAAAACACATCTAGAAAACACCCCCGGCAACCCAGAACATCTTTCGTAAACATCTAGAAACACCCTGGCGTTAACCCAGAACATCTTCGTAAACATCTAGAAACAACCCCGGCAACCCAGAACATCTTCATTAACATATATATAGAAACTGGCTGGCAAGAAAGTATATCTTAGTAATCTTGTAGAAACTCGGCAGCAAATAAGAAATTAGTTTATATCTAGAAACACCCCGGCAACGCAGAAAATCTTCGTAACCATCTAGAAACACCCCGGCAATCCAGAACATCTTCGTAAACACCTAGAAACACCCCGGCAACCCAGAACATCTTCGTAAACATCTACACCTGGCAACCTCCAGAACATCTTATATACATCTAGAAACACCCTGCCAACCCAGAACATCTTCGTAAACATCTAGAAACACCCCGGCAACTCAGAACATCTTACTAAACATCCAGAAACACCCCAGCAACCCAGAACATCTTCATAAAACATCTAGAAAACACCCCGGCAAACCCAGAAAATCTTCATAAACATCTAGAAAACACCCCGGCAACTCAGACATCTTAATAAACATCTAGAAACACACCCCGGCAACCCCAGAACATCTTAATAAACATCTAGAAACACCCCGGCAACCCAGAACATCTTCATAAACATCTAGAAACACCCCGGCAACTCAGAACATCTTAAAACACATCTAGAAACACCCCGGCAACCCAGAACATCTTCGTTAACATCTAGAAACACCCCGGCAACTCAGAACATCTTAAAACACATCTAGAAACACCCCGGCAACCCAGAACATCTAAATAAACATCTAGAAACACCCCGGCAACCCAGTACATCTTCGTAAACATCTAGAAACACCCCGGCAACCCAGAACATCTTCGTAAACATCTAGAAACACCCCGGCAACCCAGAACATCTTCGTAAACATCTAGAAACACCCTGGCAACCCAGAACATCTTCGTAAACATCTAGAAACACCCTGGCAACCCAGAACATCTTCGTAAACATCTAGAAACACCCTGGCAACCCAGAACATCTTCGTAAACATCTAGAAACACCCCGGCAACCCAGAACATCTTCGTAAACATCTAGAAACACCCCGGCAACTCAGAACATCTTCGTAAACATCTAGAAACACCCTGGCAACCCAGAACATCTTCGTAAACATCTAGAAACACCCCGGCAACCCAGAAAATCTTAATACACATCTAGAAACACCCCAGCAACCCAGAACATTTTAACAAACATCTAGAAACATCCCGGCAACCCAGAACATCTTTGTACACATCTCGAAACACCTCGGCAACCCAGAACATCTTTGTTAACATCTAGAAATACCCCGGCAACCCAGAAAATCTTAATACACATCTAGAAACACCCCAGCAACCCAGAACATTTTAATAAACATCTAGAAACACCCCGGGAACCCAGAACATCTTTGTACACATCTAGAAACACCCCGGCAACCCAGAACATCTTTGTTAACATCTAGAAACACCTCGGCAACCCAGAACATCTTTGTTAACATCTAGAAACACCTCGGCAACCCAGAACATCTTTGTACACATCTAGAAACACCTCGGCAACCCAGAACATCTTTGTTAACATCTAGAAACACCTCGGCAACCCAGAACATCTTTGTACACATCTAGAAACACCTCGGCAACCCAGAATATCTTAATAAACATCTAGAAACACCCTGGCAACCCAGAACATCTTCGTAAACATCCAGAAACACCCTGGCAACCCAGAACATCTTAATACACATCTAGAAACACCCTGGCAACCCAGAACATCTTCATTAATATCTAGAAACACCCTGGCAACCCAGAACATCTTCGTAAACATCTAGAAACACCCTGGCAACCCAGAACATCTTCGTAAACATCTAGAAACACCCTGGCAACCCAGAACATCTTAATAAACATCTAGAAACACCCCGGCAACCCAGAACATCTTAATAAACATCTAGAAACACCCCGGCAACCCAGAACATCTTCATAAACATCTAGAAACACCCCGGCAACCTCTACAGCATGAACAATTCCACACAGGCTTCATTGTAAAAAGTATTTTTTTAAACAACAGACACAAGACATTTACATCAGTGCTCCTCGTGTTTGTTATCAGACATAAACAATCATCTCTGGTCCAGGAAGAGGAAGATGGTGGAGCGCTTTGAGCCTCTGATTCATTGAGCAGCACGCTTTGAGTCGTGCTCGAGTGGTTTTGGGCTGCATGTCTCTCGAGGAGGAATGTTTGCTTGTTCTTTCAGCAGTGTGTGTGAATAACTCAGTCTAACGCTGCATGATTCAGCAGCTATTGCTGCTGAGGGAGCTTGTGTGAGCAGAGAATAAATTCATTTCCCTTGGATTATGTACATGTTAAAGGGTTAGTTCACCCAAAAATGTGAGTAATTGATAGAATTTTCATTTTCACATTTTCGAGTGAACTAACCCTTTAAGCTACAAAAGTTGACTATCATCCCTTCTGTTCTGTTTTAGTGATTTCACTTATGTTTAATGCTGTAAATGTATTATCATATTGTTTTATTGTTTTATTTGTGTCAGTGTTTATGGGTTAATAAATTGATTCTTTTATTCTGTTATTTGAGGATTTGTTTTTTCCATCCTGAAAAACAAAAAGAGTGATTGAGTAATTTTAAGACAATAATCTGATGATTTTTAATTCAATGCAAGGGAAAGAGATTCATTTTTTGGATCTTCTGAAGGACCAGGACTTGGTACTGACGTCTTGCAGATGGTTAGAGGAAGCACAATCTGTACTTACTATCATTGTCTGCTACTTAAATCTGGCAAAATGAACCTTCTATGCTATTATGACAAAAGCCTCGTCCTATATTTAGACCTCAGATCAAACAGACTGTAATTATCCTGAACACGCACTGTTCAAAATCTGGAAAGTCTTGCAAATCCTGGAAAACTACTAATTACATCTAAATAAAGATGCACAGGAACAGTCTGTGATGCAACCTCTAAATAAAGCATCTTATAAATAACAATAAAGCATAATGAATGAATAAATGATGCATTTATATAGTGCTTTCTTGTGTATTGCTGTACACCAAAATCGCTTTACAATCACCACCACCAGAGGTTAACCTTACAAATCTGCTGTAAGATGTGAGCATTGTTGTCATATTTATGCAGTATTTGATATCTTCACTGGCTGCCCGGTGTAAATAACCTACGTCACGGATGTTGCTTGTAATTTCTGCAGGGTTATTACCGTTTAGAAAAATTAATAATTAAAAAAAGCTAGTTGCCAAGGCAGTATTTATCATTTTCATTTAGTTTAACTTGATGCATTAAAGTTACTAAAAATAAAACTAAATATAAGTTAATAAAAAAGCTAAATATATACAAAATATAGACATATAAAAAACAAAAACACCTAATAAAAATGATAAAAACACAACAAAGTTATTCAAATTTTAACTAATTTAAAATGAAAACAAAAAAATAAAAACTAATAAAAAACTTAATTTTATTTCAATGACACTAAAATATAATTGCATCTCTACAGGGTCATGTTACAAAAAACAATTATAGATTAAATTAATGAAAATTGTATGAAAATTCAGCAAAAACACTAAAACAGTTATGAGGCTCAAAACAAAGAAACAAAAAAAAAGTAACATACAAAAATATCAAGGCATTGTTTCTGGCTACAGAAAATTATAACTACAAAAAATAAATGAATAAAAAACACACATGACAAAAAGCCTTAAATTAATTTTTGTTTTTTAAAATCATTTTACTGAGAACACAGTTCTAGCTTTCAGCAAATATATATTCAAAAGATATTACAAAAGTATTGGGGGGAGCCAAATATCATATGAGCACTATTATTAAGGTACAGTATGGGCCTGAACAGTGTGTGAATTATGAGAGTGAATGAAGGGAGCAGTAGATGAAGATGTTTGCATTCACACACAATCACTGCATCTCTTCAGGGTTTGTAATCTGTTGGCCTTGATTAAGCTTCTTGCTGTTGATACTTTTTACTTTTAATAGAAACAGTCAGTCTGCAGTCACATACTGCCACCTTCATCATCATCATCATCATTTTACTGTTAGCAAAAATATAAGGACATTTTCCATTTTATGGGCATATATAGGTATAGTCACCATCATGACGTAATTTGTCATCTTCATAAAAAGCATAAAAATGGTTATACAAATGATTGAACGGTTTGCTCATGGTTCATTAATAATCTATAAATTCTGTGAAAGTAAACAGGATTTGTAACATCTTTATAGTTGTGCATACATATACATTGTTATTGTACATATCTCTGTCCATCCAAGCATTAAAAACTGTTTATACACACTTTATGAATGACTAATAACTGAGATCATGCTGGAAAGATCAAAACGACTACCAAATGCAATTTAAAATAAGTCAGAAAATTCAAATTCTAAAATGTTAATTCAATCAGTAGCACATGGCGCCTGCAACACAAGGTCATGGGTTCGATTCCCAGTAAATGCATGAACTTAATACCTTGAATGCAACGCAAGTCACTTTGGATAAAAGCATCTGTTAAATGCATCAATGTAAATCACATTTAACAAATTCATTGGCATTAGTTATCATCTTCCAGAGTAACAATTGCTCATATAGTAAACATGTCATATTTCATAACAGCAGCAATCTAACACAACGCTTTGAAAATGAAATGGCATTTTTACATGAGGAAATCTGAATATCTCTCTCTCTCTATTTTATCTCAGATTTTTGTATTTAACTACACTCACACTATTGAATGAGAATAATGCTTGGAATAAACTGAATTAACACTGATCTGAATAATGGCTCTATTGTCTTCTATAGAGCTGATTTACAGATTAAATTGATTTTTATTTTTTTTTCATAATTGATTCATTCTACAACATTAACACGGGAAATGCAATGCAATACAATAATGCTTTTGCTTCAATTCAAAATATTAAATTATTGATTCAAGCCAAAAAACAAATAAAATAAAGACTGATTGATTTGTTCAGTCCTAATATGAAACGGGGAAGTTCAGGACCACAAATCTGTGTCTGTAGAAAGTCTGGAACGGGATTCACAAAACAGATTGGGTGTGAACACCAGGCATGTTTCAGCACCACGGACAGCTCCAGAAGAACGGTCAGCATTCCCACAATTCCCTGCCAGAGCAGCTGGACTTCCTTCAGCAAAACTCAGTGATTAATAGTAGTTTTAAATTCTTGTGTAAATGTGGTTGGTGTTTGCCTGTCACTATAATGCTAGCGTGTAGAAATTATGCTGTAAATATGAGGGTTTAGTCAAGTGTAAGGTAAAATAGAGTTATTGTATTTGTATTATTTTACTTAAATAGTATGTTTTTTATTTTATATTGAAATGTTGCAATAGGAATATTACTTTTGCATGTATTTAGTAATTTTTATATTTTTTATGTAATAATAATAATAATAATTTTAGCCATGTTGATATATATAATCCTAAATAAAAACATATAGTAAAAATTTTGGCTCTACAAACAAGCACAGCAACCCTGGAATTATTTATAAAATCACGTTGTAAATTGTGATCGCAATTTTTATCAGAAAAATTTAAATTTTCTTTTTTTCTCAAACCATGCTAAACCGACTGAATGGTTTCAATTTTTTTAAGTTAATTTTAAATTTTTTTTTTTTTTTTTTTTTTTTTTTGTATTTCAGATAGCTGCCAATGCAGTATATCTAATTTTACTTCATA